>NW_027367792.1:0-54933 GCF_046119375.1 Phyllobates terribilis
TGTGGAGATGAGATGTCATACGAGGAGGAACTGTCATCAACTCTCAGTGAGTTGGAAATCTACTAGATGAGGAGGAGTTTGATTGAGGCGTTTCGCAACATTAAGGAAGGTTCTCCCCTCTACACTGAAGTAATGACAAGCTCGGTGATAGGGCTAAACCTACCCACAAGCGTATGGGATCAATTGTAGCTTTTTAAGTGTCGTTCACACAAGGACAAAGTAGTATCTTTTTTAACCAAACTAGTAAGCTAAGTCGTAATAAGGGAATTTGCTAATTATGCTACGAAAACTAGGAAAACACAACTTCGGAAAAATATATGGATGGGAAATATCTAGGATCAAGGTTCACCACAACAACTCCTTGATAGATATACAAGATGCGTTTATCAAAGATTAGCATGGACTCGTTTGATGGTAAGCAATCTAATGTATCTACCAATTCTCTTTCAGAAAATAGTAGACATATCTAAAATTCCAACCAACAATCACTTTCGTGAAAGGTTAATCAAGCAAAGACTAATAGGTGCTTAGAAACTAGAACTAGACCGGGTTAACATCCACTTTCGTGCTCAATTAAGTCCAACCTAACCTAGGTTTCTATGATTACTTATATCTCCACAAGAACAAACAAGTTTATTCAGGTTCAATTCTAGGAAATCCAACATAAACAATCTCCTTTCAGACTCATGCCGTGTCTAATTGAAATCTATAGGTATCTCCTTTCAGACTCAACCTAATAGAAATTCTAATTGATAATCTCAACCTCAATAATAACCCTAGAATTAAATCAAACAAGACTCCATGCTTTCAAAGACAAACACAAGAAGATAATCTATCAATTCATTGTTGGGATCACCCCAATCCTAGAACAATGGATCTACCTATGCATAATGAGATAATCAATAAAAAACTCCATAAAAATAAAGAGATTCATAAATCTATAAGAGAATAAGAGATATACTTTATTCGATCTAGAACTTAGAACACCAATTCTTGAAAGCATTCAACAATCTTCACAAAATAGCAAAAACTAGGTCGTGAAATTAACAATAGAGAGATAGAGAGTGAGGATGGATTGTTGGATAAACAAGCTCTCAAAACCCCCTTTATTCTATTCTAAATGTCCTCCCCAAAAGTAACCCCTAGAAGTCAAAGAGTTCAAAGAGTAACCCCCTAGAAGTCAAAAAGTTCAAGGCAAAAGAAGCATTTTCGGAAGAGGGGCCGGCTACTCGGGCCGATACTCGGCCGACTAACGGGTCGAGTAGGTCTCTGAAGCTCTGGTGGGGTTACTCGGGCGGATACTCAGCCGAGTCACAGGCCGAGTATCCCTCTGATGTCTGCTCCTCATCTTTCACTTCGTGATGACTTGTCTCGTCCTTCCTTTGGCCCCCTTCTTTGCTTGGTTCCTCCCTTGCTAATCTCCTTGTTTGATCACCTTTCCGCGCACACTCATGATCTCTAATAGAATACCTCCAAATCACCTGTAATCATCAAACAAAAGAGTAGATAACGACTCTATGAGGGAAACTAAGAAAATAAGATAAAACAAGACTAAGAAAGACACAAAACGACTCTACCAAGACGAAATAAACATGACCTAAACTAGACTAAAATGCATGCTATCAAATTCCCCAAGCTTGAACCTTGCTTGTCCCAAGCAAGCACATGTCAACGAATCCAAGTAATATACAAAAGATGTGTCTATCCAAGTGACATATGATTGATAACAACAAAAGATCAAAAGAAAACAAATCTCTTCCTAGCATACTTCTCAATCAATGACAAGAATATATTTGTTTCTCAACTCTAGATCTCACCGGATTAATAGAACATGTCACTCTCACTCATATATGTAGGTATGTGTTTCACTCAATGTTATAACTTAACTTTGAATATTAACTACCATAAGCTTGCAACCAAATCTAGATCCTCCACTGCTAGGTAGAATGCAAAACATAATCATGAGACATACAAGGGGTTGTAATGGGGCCAAGGTACTCTATAAGGCATGGATGAAATTTTTGGCCATGTGGTGCAAAATCTAGGAGATATGAACTTCATATGAACACAACACCAACTCAAGTGATATTACAATAAGCACAAAATACACAACCCAACTAAAGATCTATCAAATTGTTTATTTGTTGCTCCTTTTCTTCTCTTTCACTTATTTCCTCTTCTTTTTTTGTATTTTCTCTCTTCTTTTTGTATTTCTTTCTTACTTTATGACGATAAAGAAGGGAACAAATTGGATATAAACAACAAGATAACGCTCTATAATCAAACATTCGTTAACCACCCCCATCATCTACCATTCCCCCAAGCTTGTCTCACAACCACACCAAGTAAATAGAAGTTCAATCCCCTAGATAGGTAGGATATAAATATAAGCTCGGATTACTTTTGTGGAGCTAACAAAGAAAGGCTATAAGGCTCAAAGGGCTACAAGAGAAGGATATCATCAAGGGTAGTCAAGGATAATATGGGGCTCATAAAAATATAATGTCTCAATCAAATGTGATGCATTTTTTTAGTCCTATATGAAGTCTCAAAGAGATTTAGAAGCAAGTTCTAGAGATAACAAACAAAGGGAGTTCACTCATAAGAAATAAGAGGACTTTGCAAATGTAGTCCAAGAAAGGCAAACAATCTCACTAGGACAATTATCTAGAGTTTCGGTTCTAATTTATCTTAATCAAAGTCCACATGCTCAGGTCAATGTCAAAAGTGTGATCAATCATATCATCATCATAATGCAATTGTAATATTAACAACTAAAGCATATTAAAAGGATTCACAGTCAATGCACCATTATAAGAATTGACAAAGGAACATGTAGGGGAAACGTGATAACCGACACACAAAAAAAAAAAAAAACAAACGAAAAATGCAATTCTAAACAACCTACATGCAAATACTCCCCTCCCCCATTCTTAAAACTAACATTGTCCCCAATGTATAACTAAAGAGCAAAAGGAAGAGAAGTACTCACAATGAACTACTTTTGTGAAGGTGTTTAGGAGGAGATCGACCCATGAAAGAAATCTCCCTCATTAGGTAGACGGAGAAGATGGCCACTATCCCCCGGATCAAGATCCTCCTTCAACCTCAAATTGGATGGAAGAGTCTTCAACATCACTTTTGGTGCTTCTTGAGTCTCCTCCATAGGGGAGATGTTTTAACTAGATAGGGTCTCAAATACGGTCTCATGCACCTCATTTCTAGATTCAAATTCTAAGAGCACATCAGCAAGTAGCTCTAGATTGTCAGATCCGGTCAACACTCTCAGTCAAGCAATACTCCAACGGATCATCAATCAAAATGTCCATCAACGATTCTTGAGTTGCTTTTTCAACCACATCCAAGCTATAAACATCATCCTCAAAAGCAGACTGCTTCACAACCTTAGGAAGGTTGAATTCCATTTTCTCTTCCCCAATATTGAAGGAGAGAACACCCTGCTTCACATCGATAAGAGCACCCGCGGTAGCTAGGAAGGGTCGTCCCACTATTATTGGAATAGGAGAATCAGCGGGAATATCTAGGACAATGAAAATCAATCGGGGATGTAGAACTTGCCGATCTGGATTGGAATGTCCTCCAAAATACCAACCAGGCGTGTTGTAGATCTATCGGCCATGAGTAAGGTCATCTTCACCGGTCTAGGCTCTCCTAAATCAAGTTTCTTGCATATGGATAGAGGAATGATGCTCACACTAGCACCCAAATCACATAAAGCCTGGTAGGTACTCCTCCCTATCACCATAGGAACACTAAAGCTGCCCGGATCTTCAAGCTTAGGGGGGAACTTGTTTGGATGATAGCGCCTACATTCTTGGTCAAAGAAATGGTGTGGTAGTTATCAAGGTTCCTCTTGTTGGATAGGATCTCCTTCAAAAATTTCACATAGGTTGGCATTTGCTTGAGAGCTTCGGGGTGAAGGGAATGTTGATGCAAAGTTTCTTCAACACCTCCACAAAATTTCCAAATTGGTGTTCTAGGCTGAGCTTGGGCTCTCCTTTGTGGGAAAGGAAGAGGAGGCTTGTAAGGTGGTGGTGGCACATACTTAGGTTCTTCCTTCTCCTCTTTCTCTTGAACCTTAGCTTCCTCGTGATCATCAATAGCAACACCTTTCTTCTTAAGATCTACCACTTTAGGATCTTCAAGTTGTCGCCCACTCCTCAAGGACACAGCATTGATTTGTCCTTTTGGATTGGCCTCAGTTTGGCCCGGAAGATGACCATGGGGTCTAGGAGCATTCTTGGCATATTGAGCATGCAAACTATCATGGCCCTCCAACTTCTTATTAATGTTCTGAAGCTCCTTCATAATCAGCTGAAGTGTAGACTCATCGAATGGTTGATAACCCTCTTGATGTTGTTGTGGAGGGGGTCTTGGTTGGAAACCAGGGGGGTATCTCTGAGAAGCTTGATTTCCTCCCCAAGGAGGTTAGAGTGATTCCTCCAATCGGGTTAGAGGTGTTGGAATATGGATCATTCCTCGGACCCCGATTAAAGTTGTTCATGTAGTTCACCTCCCCTTGTGCTTCACTTGAGCACCAAATTGTTGGCATGATGAAATAGTATGGTCACCCTCTCCATAAAACTGACAAACCACACTAGACATATCTCGAGAGGATGATCCGGCCCCATTCGCTTTAGATTTTTGAATTGCCAAAGTCAACCTCTTGATCTCTTGCTGCATAGCATCTATCTGAGCTTGTTGGTGAGTTTCAGCATTCACCTCATACATCCCGGCCGCTTTCTTAGGATGTGACCGAGCATCATTATAATAATGAGAATGTTGTGCGGTATCTTCGATCAAATTCCATGCTTCCTCAACATCCATTGACATTATTCTACCTGCAGCTGAAGCATCAATAATGAATCTGGTAGAACTGTCAACTGCATTGTAGAAGACGTGTAGCAAACTCCACTTCTCTTGCCCGTGATGAGGTCACAACATCAATAATTCCTTGAACCTTTCCCATCCTTCATATAGAGATTCAGCATCTTTCATCTGGAAGGCTGAAATCTGATTTCTCATCTCAGCTGTCTTCTTAGGAGGGAAATATTTGTGAGAAAAGCACTGGCTAACTCATCCAAGTGGTAACGGAGCCAAGAGGTATAGCATTGTACCAAGCCTTTGCTCTATCTCGTAGAGAGAACGAGAATGTGCGCAAGAAGAGTGCATCTTGACTCACTTCGTGGATCTTCAAAGTATCCATAAGCTCGGTGAAAGTGGCCAAATGTAGGTGCGTATTCTCGGACGGCAAACCCCCAGACTGATTTTTGTTGAACCATGTTGATCAAAGAGGGTTTGGTCTCAAAGTTACGAGCGGTCACGGGAGGTCGAACCACACCAGAAACTTACCCTCGGTGATTAGGTGTCACATAGTAACCTAAAGTCATACTAGGTTGAATTAGGGCGTTATTCGGCGGATCTCCATTGCCTTCTTGAGCTATCTCTTGTTCAATTAGATCACGTTGTTGTCTTCTTCTCAAGTGAAAAGCACGTTCAGGTTCGGGATCAAAGTCGTTGAGATTATTAGTGCTTAAGGCTCTTCGCATGAGAGGATAACAAACCTGAGATCAAAGACAAGAGAAAAGGATCGAATAACACAAGAGACTTAGTCGAACCAGTCATAGGATACAACTAATACTAGCTAATGTCCCCGACAATGACGCCAAAACCTTGATAGGTCTAAACCTACCCACAAGCGTATGGGATCAATTGTAGCTTTTCAAGTGTCGTTCCAACGAGGACAAAGTAGTATCTTTTGCAACCAAACTAGTAAGCTAAGTCGTAATAAGGGAATTTGGTAATTATGCTACGAAAACTAGGAAAACACAACTTCGGAAAAATATATGGATGGGAAATATCTAGGATCAAGGTTCACCACAATAACTCCTTGATAGATTACAAGATGCGTTTATCAAAGATTAGCATGGACTCGTTTGATGGTAAGCAATCTAATGTATCTACCAATTCCTTTCAGACAATAGTAGACATATCTAAACTCCAACCAACAATCACTTTCGTGCAAGGTTAATCAAGCAAAGACTAATAGGCGCTTAGAAACTAGAACTAGACCGGGTTAACATCCACTTTCGTGCTCAATTAAGTCCAACCTAACCTAGGTTTCTATGATTACTTATATCTCCACAAGAACAAACAAGTTTATTCAGGTTCAATTCTAGGAAATCCAACACAAACAATCTCCTTTCAGACTCATGCCGTGTCTAACTGAAATCTATAGGTATCTCCTTTCAGACTCAACCTAATAGAAATTCTAATTGATAATCTCAACCTCAATAAGAACCCTAGAATTAAATCAGACAAGATTTCATGCTTTCAAAGACAAACACAAGAAGATAATCTATCAATTCATTGTTGGGATCACCCCAATCCTAGAACAATGGATCTAGCTATGCATAATGAGATAATCAATCAAAAACTCCATAAAAATAAAGAGATTTATAAATCTATAAGAGAATAAGAGATATACTTTATTCGATCTAGAACTTAGAACACCAATTCTTGAAAAGCCTTCAACAATCTTCACAAAATAGCAAAAACTAGGTCTTGAAATTAACAATAGAGAGATAGAGAGTGAGGATGGACTGTTGGATAAACAAGCTCTCAAAACCCCCTTTTATTCTATTCTAAATGTCCTCCCCAAAAGTAACCCCCTAGAAGTCAAAGAGTTCAAAGAGTAACCCCCTAGAAGTCAAAGAGTTCAAGGCAAAAGAAGCATTTTCGGAAGAGGGGCCGGCTACTCGGGCCGATACTCGGCCGAGTAACGGGTCGAGTAGGTCTCTGGAGCTCTGATTGGGTTACTCGGGCGGATACTCGGCCGAGTCACAGGCCGAGTATCCCTCTGATGTCTGCTCCTCATCTTCACTTCGTGATGGCTTGTCTCGTCCTTCCTTTGGTCCCCTTCTTTGCTTGGTTCCTTCCTTGCTAATCTCCTTGTTTGATCACCTTTCCGCGCACGCTCATGATCTCCAATAGAATGCCTCCAAATCACCTGTAATCATCAAACAAAAGAGTAAATACCGACTCTACGAGGGAAACTAAGAAAATAAGATAAAACAAGACTAGAAAGACACAAAACGACTCTACTAAGACGAAATAAACATGACCTAAACTAGACTAAAATGCATGCTATCACCCGGTCTCTAAGCATATTATAGATGAGATTGCAAACATAATGATGAAGAAGGAATAAAAGGCTCTAAATGGAAGAAGAAGAATGCGTACCACATACCCACAAAGGAGGAAGACCTTGGGATGTTCTCGATTCCAATCAACGTTGGAAAATTGGATATCGATCGAGCTTTAAATAATCAAGGTGTGTCCATTAATGTCCTTCCTTCTCATTTATATTATGATATTGGTCAAGGCCCAATGAAATTCACCAAATTAACTATTGAATTGGCGTATAAGACAACCTTACTCCCACTGGGTAAACCGGAGAACATATGAGTCCATGTAGGTGAATTTACTCTCCCTATGGATTTTTATGTTATGGACATTGAGTACTATCCTAAGGCAGTGCCCATCATTCTAGGGTAACCGTTTATGAAAACAACGAGTGCGGTTATAGATGTGCGATTAGGCACAACTATGTTGAGAGTCGACAAAAAGACTATTACATTTACAATAGACAATACGACTATCAATAAACCATTGATTAATTCCCTTAAGGTGGTGGAATTAGTTGTACCGGGCTCGGACACAAGACTAACTTTATCCAGAGGATCTAGTCCCCAGATTGTTGATTCATTTGTGCAGGATGAGCACAACACTATTAAGACCCCGCAACAAGCTAAGTGTGGGGAAGCTGAGAAGAAGTTCTGATTGAAGGCGAACAACCCTAGGAAGAAACACCAATAAGGGCATACTCATAAAGTTACAAATTCAAATAGTCTTCAAATTTTGCGAGTGAAAGCTCCCAAAGGTGCGGACAACACTCCTGTGAGTTGAGCTTCTCAGGAGGCAACCCGAGCTAAGCTTATTTTACTTTCATTTTTCATTTTCTCTTAGTTTAGTTTGCATTTTTTAATTCATAGGTTAAATCGAGTTATTGACTCATTTTCCGCTAAATAAAGTTGTGAGCTATATTGTAAAAATTCATTTTTGACTTTTGAACTAAAATTTTCAAAATCGAGTGAAAGCAAGGTTTTGTGATGAAAATTGATGAGTGTGAAAAAGAAATGTGTGATTAAAAGAATATAGTGTAAAAAATAGAGAAAAAAGAAAAATAGAAAATATAAAATATATATTGTGGGATCGAGGTAAGAAATGAGAGAAAAGTCTTGAGCGTGAAAAAGAAAGCGAGTGATGAAGTGATTTTAGTGTGAGATTGTCAATAAGATTCGGACCAAAAAAAAGAGAGTGGTGTAAAAAGAACGAGTTGATGAGTGTGTGAGTTCTTGGTGAGAATTCCTTGGAAATTAAGGTCGAGAAGGAAAATTTACCAAAATGCCTTCACTTTCTTCATCTTCTTCATTCCCTCACCAATTACCCTAGACCCTTAACCACACTAAAACTCATTTTATACTTTCCTTCCAAATCACCTCCATATATACCCCTTACATCTCCCAAATTAAACCACAAAATGCAAAAAATCACTTTCTCCTTCCACATTCACAAGAAAACCCCGAATTTTTGCAAAAACCTGAAATTGGCGACCAACTATTTCCATCGGCGCCCTCCGATCACAATTGAAAAATCAAATTCGACAAAATCTAACAAAATACCGAGCCCTAAACACATCCAAATAGATTCTTCTTCCCTAAATCTACAATTTTAGGGTTGATTCGGCTTATTTGAATGTCGTTTGCTACCTGAGCGGAGGTTTTGTTGTTGTTGAGTTCTTCGTACTCTCATCGGCGCCCGTCCATTGTCTCTGGCGCCTGCCGATCCTCCATTTCTCCCATCCACAGACATGTAGGTTATTTACGGGCATCAAAAGCATAACATCGGCAACCGCTTGCCATCATCGGCACCTGCCGAACTTTGCACATTTGAAATCCTGTAGAAAGCTCATCGGCGACCACCAATATCAATCCCTGCTCGCCGATCACTTCACTGTCCGAGGCTGGTCCGAGTCGTCGGAGATCAGTAATAATGTGTGCAAATGAGAGATTATGGGCACAATGTTCTTTGACAAGTATTTTTGTCAGACTCTGAGAATTGAAGGTTGTGTACAGGATATGCTTGTTCAAGGTGGGTTTGGTGATTTTTTCAGACTTGATGCACCGACTTATGTGAGCTAGACGCAAAAGTTTCTATCAACTATTTGTGTCGACGAGAAGGCGGAAATGATTAGGTTCACATTAAGTGGACAACCAGTGGCGCTTAATTTCAAGGATCTACGGGATATCTTTGGTGTCGCCAAGATGGAAGTACCTTTTGCGGCTGGCGAGAACGGACACTTCAACTTTTGGCTACGGTCAACGGGTTTGTGCTACGACTCCCACGTAACGAACTACAATTATTCGTGGTCGCACCCATGACCCACAAAGTGTTTTGTTTGGCATTCCTCGGACAAACAGAAGTGAACAAGATCACCATTCCCTATTTAAAGGTGACTGGACGTGTACGCGGAACAGTATTGCTGTTGTGGATTGTGTTAGTTTATTCTTAAAGAGTTGCTTGAAGTTCCGGAGCGCGATTCCTGGATGTATCTATATTGGGTGTATGGTTACTTTGATCGAGAACTTTCTGCAGTTTGGTCTTCTTGATGAGCCGGATGTTTCTCGTTACTTTCGGTTCAATTAATTCTGTATGAGGGATTTTCAAATGCTCCGGAGAGATATTGTGCATCATTAGGGTAGGGACAGAGAGGTCCACTCTTATCTTTTCGATGCCGGGAACATGCATTCGTTTGTGCTCCCTAGGCCTGAACCTTTTCCATACCCCGGCAAGGATTATGCGGAGTGGGATCTCTGTCAGGTGGCCGGTATTGTTGTTCATTCACCGCCTCCTCCACCAGCAGCAGAGCAGGAAGACTTCGGCCGTATGACTTATGAGATAGTACATCGCCTGGATCATAACTTCATAACTATTCTACGATCCATGATACACGTTAGGCTACTCAGGATACTCGCTGGGCTGCAGAAGAAGCTTGCAGGGCTGCGCACGACACTCATTGGAACCTTTAGGATGAGCAGATGTAGTTGCAGATGATGCAGAACTGGGACGCTTTTGTTAGGTCTCGGTATCCTGGCTATCCACCAGCACCTCCACCACCACAGTAGTAGCGGTATTCTTCTATTCTCCCCTTGTTCTTATTTATGTCCGATGTTAACCTTGAGGACAATGCTTAGTTTAAGTTTGGGGAGGTAGAATTATATTCGTTACTTGTATATATTCTCTATAAATCTGAAAAAACACAAAAAAATGAAAAAAAAATTACAATAAAAAAGTGGCATAGATGAAAAGAGCCAATTTAAAATCATGGGATGAGTGAAATCATTTTGGGGCATTCAGCCAATAAACATGTATTCTGGCTGGCATTAGGCCTGGCAAAAAGAGATTTTTGAGAGTTGTGAGGTATGTGAGACAATTTATGAGAGTGTTAAGTGAAAACCCTAGAAGGCGCTTGAGCAAGAATTGGAGCGAAATAAATTTGAGTGTTTAGGTTGGCTCTTTTCCATATTTTGGCGCTGGAGACATGAGTGTTGGAGTATAGGAGTGTTTCGGGTAGGTTTCATAAAGAGAGATAAGGTATAGATTTTATTTTTATTTTTTCCTCACATTGAGCGTACATGATTTAAATCTCTTTACTAGAGTATTTTGGGCTTTCTTTGAATTTCATATGAGGTATTTTGATCATTATGCTTTTCTTTTGGGAGATTTGTAGATAGGCTATTGTCGATGGTATGGGTAGACACTAGGATTAGACTTTTTTTCCGGTGTTTGATGCTTATTGTTGTGGTTGTGATATGCAGATCTTTTCTCTTGGTATTGGTGGTTGAAATGTGTTGTGTGAGATGGGCATTATTTAGAAAAGTAGGACCTTATGGTGTTGTAGATGTTTAGGCTGGAGTTGGGATTTTTATTTTGATGTTTTATCATTGTCTTTGATCATTGTTTTAGAGGAGATTAGGATTTTTGTTGATTTCATTAGTAACGATCACTTGGGATACATGGTTAGATGGTTAAGAGTGAATGTTTTGTAAGGATTGAGAGAATTCTACGGTGAGATTATACCTTGATGCATAGGTTCGGTTGGTGAGAGACGAGCTTCGTGCGTGTTATTATTCTATGTGAGCGTTTTGTACTTGGGCTTTCTACATGGGGATTATTGAGAGATGAGTAGTATTCTATTCCACCCAGGATGAGAAGAAGTTTAAGCATGGGGATGTTTGATAGGTTCGTCTATGACGTGTCTTTAAGCATAAAATTAACACCATTTAACTTCATTTATTGGCGTTCTTACTACATATATAGTCCAAAACTTTATTCGATGCTATATATCTTATTTCGTCTACTTTGGAGCTTATTAGAGTCAACGAGGAGCATAGGAAGAGCAAAGACAAAGACATGCACATCGGAGGTGCAAAAAGGGCTCATGAAGGCAACATTTGGCAAAAACCTCATTGGCGGCCGCAGCACATCCATCGAGGCCCACCGATGTGGATTTTGTATGAGCATCGGCGGTCGCCGATCTCCAAGAGAGTTAAAAGACTTTGTCTTTTCTTCCTATCTTTTCTGTAGCGATTTTGGACAAAATTAGTTTGTTATTTTTTGAATTTTAATTTTTTAATATTGCTTTTATGTTAAGCCTTATAAATTCCCAACTCCATCAATTTAGAAAATCTCCTTTTGCGTATGTTTGAGAGACGCTTAGTATATTTTTTAGGGTTTCTCCCTTTCAGTTCTACAATACTTTTCTTGGGTGCTTTAGGTTTCTTCTCCAAAGGTTAGTATGGTTTTTAATTGTTCCATCTTTGTAAACCTTTCTATGGAGGTCTAAGCCCCAATTTCTTAGTAAACCATTGAATTGATTTTTGGTTTAATGTAATTGAGTAATTTGGGTTTATTAGCATGATTTGATTGTATTTTCTATGAGTTTAATTGACTTTTGAATTTAGGATTTTATTGCTAGATTGATCACCTACGATTAAGACCTTAATTCATACTTGTTAGGATAGATTGATGGCGTTTGCCGTGATTTACTCCTTTGAAACAAGCATGAACACTTAGATTAGGATTGAACTAAGTCCTAGTGTAGAGAATTGCCTTGTAGGCTAGTCACAAAATGCAGATTCCCTAGTGCTCTTAGCTTTATTGATTCCGTTGATTTGAACTATAGGCATTCCTTGTAGTTAATCAATTTGGTTAGGTTTAGTATGCTTGGTTTGAGGTGCTAGATACTTGTCGTATAGGAGTTGGGTCAAATATGCTAGGTTACGTGTTCCATAGGAATTACAATCATATTCATCAACAAACTAGAATGAATTTGCTTTGCTAAGAATCATTTTATATATTTTTATATACGATTCTTTTCGCTGTTATTGTTAGTTAGTTTAGTGAATCAAAACCCCCTTTGTTTCTGAAATAGATTTGCTCTAGAAAAGTTTAAATAAGTTGATGCTTCCTGCAGGTTCAACCCTTACTTCCGCTATATTCTAATTAATAGGATTTAGTAAAGTGTAGGAATTAAAAGAGGTCAAGACCTTTAGTCTTGCCTTCTTTGCTTAACAAGTTGTTTGTCTACCTATAAAACAACTCGACATAACCTATGTTATCACTTATCCATGTCCTCTCTACCCAAACCGTTGAGGATATACTGTCTTGCTTTAGCGTTCTTTTCCCTGGTGGTGTAGTTGGAACGGGTCCAAAGGTTCTCAACTATGGTGAGATCTACCACTCAATCTCCGTTGAGGATAACTCTCTAGCATTGGTAGTCATTTGTGGAGATGTAGCTCTCCATGTTCATTTCCCACCAATCTTCTTCTTCAGCCTTCTGTAGGTGAGCCTTGGTGGGGGAGAATCCAAGAGAGAATTTTAAAGCCTATTTGTATTGATCAATTGTATTGGTCAGTTGAGTACAATGTTTAGGAGACCACACAGTTGAATCATAGACACAATAGGACTCCCTAAACTTGTAAAACAACACAATAACAAAACATGTCTTACACTTTTTTCTTCGTAGAACAATGGACGATACCTTCTACTTCTTCTTTCTTTGTTTTGTAAATCGATAAGGTAGAATGAAGGATAACGAGTAGTATATAAACATTGCTGGAACTCAGCCTTGTAAAAACTCCTTGATTTGTGTCCTTGATTTGTGCTATTATCATAAATAGTTCTCAATCAAAGACAGAAATCAATTACATGTGAAATGTTAGAGTTAACAACTATTACAAATAAATAATTCCTAAGACCTTCAATAAGTGAAATCGAATATCCTTCTAATTCGAATGCCTAGATTCATCACAAGCTTGAAGAGAACTTTTTCTTTGGCGTTGGCAATATTTCTTCAGTTCTTGTTGGAAGACGATCTTCATTAATAACTCTATGGATTGTAAATTATGGGTAGGATTTAGAATGAAAGACCGGCTTCACCTCGCTTAGCATTTGAAAACCTTGTTATGTTGATTAGGGTTCAACATAACATATTCCTATTTCTTGACTGAAAGCACATTATCTTGATCTCTTGATCTTAGATGCTGGACTTTGAGCGAGACTCTGATATTAATATTTTAATAAATATTCGACATCAACTTGCAATTTCTGACTCAAAAAAAGTATTACTATGTTGAATTTTTTTTTACAATTTTTCTTATATAGGAGTAAATTTTAAATAATATTGTACGTAATTTCCAATTTTAGAAAATTCTAGACAATTGATGGAAACGATATTTAATATTTGTATGAAATATTATATTCAGTGATAGTAAAGTTTATTTCTATCAATTATTTATGAACTAATATTTTTTATGAAAAAGTAGTATTTACATTTTTTTTATGAACTAGTGTTTCATATTGAATATAATATTACATAGATATTGTTAAATATTAGTTCTATCAATTAGATTATTATTTTATAATTTACTCCTACATATAAATATTGTAAATATTATTTTTTTCAAAAATTATAATTTCTTTTTCTGTGTCAGATTTGCATGTTGGTGTCGAAATATTTAACAAAAAAATTAATACAGTTATTAATAAAATAGCCAGTGCTATAACCGCAGTTTTTTTATTGTTAAATCACAACAGTTAAAACAGAACGACATAAAATATATTGGTAATATTTTCATTCATAATAAAGTTTTCTAATTATTTAAAAAGCTATTCATATTTTAACCTATAAGTGAGACTCTCCTTTGGATACCAAAACTTTTAAGCATATAAGTATATCTAGAGGGTTTTGTATATGGAGATTTTTTTATTAAAAAATAGCGCCTTCTCATTTGACACACAATCCACATACCATCCAATGCGGTGTCTCATGACCTCACTCTTTCCAACCGAACCTCATTCTATATAGATTGATAAATTCTTCCATATTATATATAGAATGGTAATTGTTGGGCCCCAGATTTTGGACCTCGTCCGAGATCGCTTTAGCGAAGGCCATGAACCACGGACGCAAGAGGAAGGCCAGAATCGGTTACTCCACGAAGCCCACGAGCCAAAAACGCTCCAACAACTCCATCCAAACGTTGGGCCATCTTGTGGAGGGTCGATTAGTTCCGAGATTTTTGCCTAGCGATCTAAACCGAATCAGTCTAATATTGATGCATTTTTTGTTCATTTCGGGAGGGACAAGCTCATCATTATCAATCGCACTTAGTATTCGATATTCTGTACTCCCATAAGCACATTGTTCTTGTAACCAATCATTCTTAACAAATTACGAATTCATTTCAGAGATCATTATTCCATTGGCGGATCCCATTTTTTAGGCAATTAAGTCTGATCCCAGGATCAATCTTTTTACCCCAAAACAATTTGGCGCCCACAGTGGGCCCTTCGGCCAATTCAACCCTTTGAAATCCACACATCCTACCATCACCCGATGGATGATTCCTCAACGAAAATGCCCTCAGGCCAGTCCGATGACTTGCTCCCCGACAACGGCAACGACAACAACATGATTGAGAAAACCCAGAACCTCGGGATATCCTTCATCCGAGGACAACATTGGACAAATCCCACCAATTGGCAAAAATGAGTCGCACCATGCAAGCCCTTCAACAAGAGTTTGTCGACCAACGTCAGCGCCACGACACCCTGAGTCAAACTCTAGTCGCTGAAAACACCAAATTAGCTAACGAGAATGCTTCATTGAAGACAAAAATATAGTCCGTTGGTTCTAACGCACAAAGACCTCGAAGAATTGGAGATCTAGGCGAGACTCAGGTCCGGCTGAACATAGACGACGTGATCATGACCCCACACGACGTAATACACCCCGAAGTGCGTCAAGATGTCCATAACCTCATTCTCCTTAACCCCGCTGTCACCAATCCATGCGACACCAACACTCTTGTTGTCCCAGAAACGGGACGGCAAGCCCACATGCAACCTCCGCAGGGCAAACAAGAAAGGAAATTCAACCTTCTGCTGACCCAAGCCCTGGAGAAGTACACGAAGGTGGTGGATGCACACCTTGCTCGGATCCCATGCGTCCCTCTCCCTATCGAGAGGGAAGACGTAAAGGGATACAATGAAACTCCATTCACCAAAGACATTGCCCGAGTCAGGATCCTAAAAAAGTTCCATACACCTAATATGGCACGTTATGATGGACGTCCGACCTCGACGAACATATTGCCCTATATAAGAAAATGCTTACGGCGGCCTCTGTCTCCTAAAGGGACAAAGAGGTGGTCATGTGTAAGATCTTTGGGACTGCCTTGTCAAGACCGGCTTTGACGTGGTTTGCCCGACAACCCCACAGATCCATAGCATCTTTCGCTAACCTCGTCGATGCGTTTAAAACCCAGTTCGCTAGTAGCCGCCGATTAGAATGGCAATCTAGTGACTTGTATTACATTATCCAGAAACCTTACGAACCCCTTCGAGAGTATCTGAGAAGGTATAACAAGGAGAAGGTGGCGATCCCGAACTGTGATGTCCCTACGTCGGTCCAAGCATTTAGGCGCGGACTGATACGAGGAAGCGAACTGTACAAGGAACTCACCAAATACCCTTGCCAGACCTTTGAAAACTTTCAAGCAAAGCCCTTGCTCAGATAAGACTCGAAGAAGACAAAGAGCCCTTCAAGACTAGCCTAGGATTCAATCGCATCGACAGACGATCCAATAAGGAACCTAGGGGCCACCCGTATGCACGGAAAGAGAGGGCAGACCTGATCCCTATTCGCGAAAAACCCAACGGATGGAAGGAGAGCCCTGCTCTTCCCCCAAAGGTACTTTCCTATACCTTCTGTATATCGACTGCCGATTTGGTCAAATTCCTAGACAGATACGCGAAAACGTCAGATGGCCTAGAAAGAGCGACAAGCAGGATTCCAGAAAAGACATCACCCGGTGGTGCGACTTCCCCGACGATCACGGACAGTACAAGGACGAATGCGTCACCCTCCGAAAAGAAGTCGCGTGCCTACTTTCCTTTCGGCATCTAAAAGATGTGATTTCGGAAAAAGGTAGAGCGACCATCGAACGGAGGGACAAGGTAACATCTGAATGACCCTTATATTCGCGACGCGACAAAATTATCAATTGTATCACTGGGGGATCGGAGATATATGGTATTACTTACTCGGCTGCCAAAAGGCAAGCTAAAAGTAGGATCATGGATTCACCCCTTCCGTCGGAGTACAGGAGTAATAGGACCATCTCGATGACTCCTATTACTTGACGATTCTAACGCCAGCGGAGAAGATCACCATGACGGACTGGTCATTTCATTATCCATCGGGAACTGCAGAATCCGACGTATATTGGTAGATACTGGTAGCTCCACTAACATGATTAATTTAAGTACTCTCAGGGAAATGGGGCTAAGCGAGAAAGATACCAACTCCGACCGAATTCCTTTAGTCGGATATAGTGGTGAAGTAAAATATACACTTGGGGACATCGTCCTGCCTGTTTACGCCGGGGGCGTTAATCACCAGGTAAAATTTAACGTGGTAGACTGTGAGTCTCCCTATAATTGTATCATGGGCAGGCCCTGGATCCATGCAATGAAGGTCGTCCCCTCGACGTATCACGAAAGCATCAAATTTCCCACGGACTGGGGAATTCCAGAAATCAAGGGAGATCGAAAGATGTCCCCGGAGTGCTATGCCGCTACCATGAAATCCACTGTCCACGATAAGACCGATTAGCAATTACGGTCTCAGAGGTCGGATCAATATATCGAACCAGAAACAGAGCAACTCGACAAAGTAATACTTGATCCAGCCTCACCCGAAAAGGTGGTCCGAATAGGCTCCGATTTAGATGATCAAAGCCACGAACAAATCTTTACCTTTCTAAGACACAACAGTGACTGCTTCGCTTGGTCACACGAAGACATGGTAGGAGTACCGCCAGACATCATCTCACACAAACTAAATACAGATCCCAGTTTCCCCCTATAAAACAGAAAAGAAGAATGTTTGCCCCCGAAAGAAACAAAGTGGTCAACGAAGAAATATCCAAACTGTTGAGCACAGGAGAAATCAGAGAAGTAAAATACCCAGAGTGGCTAGCCAACGTAGTGGTCGTTGGAAAGAAAAATGGCAAATGGAAGGTTTGCGTGGACTTCACCGATCTGAATAAAGCATGTCCAAAGGATTCCTTCCCACTCCCACACATTGATGCGCTCATCGACGCCACTTAGGGGCACAAAATGCTCAGTTTCATGGACGCCTTCAGTGGATACCACCAGATACAAATGCATCCGGATGACCAAGAAAAAACTGCGTTTGTGATCAGTCAAGGGACGTATTGTTACAAGGTAATGCCCTTTGGGCTAAAAAACGCCGGGGCCACCTACCAACGACTTATGAATAGCATGTTCAAGTACCTGATCGGAGATACGATGGAAGTCTACATTGACGACATGTTGGTTAAGTCCAAAGAAAAAGACGATCACGGCAAGCACTTACAAGAAAGTTTTGACATCCTGCGACGATACAAAATGAAGCTGAACCCGGCAAAGTGTTCATTTGGAGTTTCCCCATGAAAATTCTTGGGACACCTAGTCAGTGAACGAGGGATCGATGCCAGCCTGGAGCAGGTTCGAGCGATCCTCGATCTATAACCCCATCGAAACATGAAAGACGTGCAGAAACTGACGAGAAGAGTGGCGCCCTCAATATATTTATTTCCAAGTCATCGGACAAATGCAAGCCTTTCTACGATGCGTTGAAGAAAACAAGACGTTTAAGTGGGAAGAGGAACAAGAGACGGCCTTCCAAGAGCTAAAGAAGTATCTGGCAAATCCTTTACTCCTTGCCAAACGAAAAATCGATGAGCCTCTGCCGCTCTATTTTTCCGTGTCAGGTTCGTCCTTCAGCACGGTCCTAGTAAGGGAGGAAGGTGGGAGGCAATTACCAGTCTATTATACCAGTCGGTCGCTATTACCAACCGAAACAAGGTACTCTCCCCTGGAAAAACTTGTCCTTGCCTTACTAACAGCTGCCAACAAGCTCAAGCCTTATTTCGAGACTCATACGATCGTGGTCCGGACCAACCATCCACTCAAAGCCATAATGCAAAAGCCAGAGAACATCGGGAGAATGGCTAAGTGGATTATACACCTCAGTGGTTATGAGATCGAATTCGAGCCGAGAACAATGGTCAAATATCAAGCTCTCGTAGATTTCGTAGCAGATTTCAGTCCGACTGTAGAACAGGAGGCAGTTCACGAGCGTGTCGAGGTCAATAGTGAAAAACGTATGGGTATCTGGACGCTCCACACAGACGGAGCCTCCAATTTGAGGGGAACGGGGCTCGGTGTCATCCTGAAATCTCCTCGGGGGGATAATATAGCTCAAGCCGTTCAATGCGAATGGAAAGCAACGAACAACAAAGCTGAATATGAAGCACTCATTTTCGGCCTACACCTGCCGTTGGATCTGTCCATCAAAATACTGAAAATTACTTTTGATTCTCTGCTCATTGTCAATCAAGTTCAGGGATTGTTCGCTGCCAAGGATGAACGAATGATCTCATACTTAGAGGTCGTCCAGACTCTTATAGCGAAGTTTGAGGGGATTAACATCCAACAGGTCCCCAGGGAACAAAATGCACAGGCCGATGCACTGGACAACCTTGGATCCTCCCTACATCCCGCGGAGTTTCCTAATATTCCGATCGTCCATGTCAACGTCCCTGCAGTGCCTACTGTCGCGAGTAGCTTTGTCGAAATCCTAAATGTTAGCAACCAAAGCGGAGATCAAACTCGGACGGAGGATGATTGGGAAAAACCCATCATAGACTGGAAGCTAAAGGACATCCTTCCTAATGACAAACTGGCCACGAAAAGACTTACTGTACAAGCTCTATCTTAGGATATAATTGATTCTGTCCTTTTCAAATGATTAGTCTCAGGGCTTTTGCTCCAATGCGTTAAGACGGACAAAGTACAGAAGCAACCACACAGGATGACATAGTCTCGCGTGTAAAATAAGACGGCTAAGGTATTTCTGTCCCACCATGAATGTAGATGCCATGACACACACAAAAAGATGCGACGGGTGCCAACTTCACGCACCAGTCCCTCATCAACCATCAGAGCTCTTACATCCCACTCTCTCCCCTTGTCTTTTCATGCGATGGGGGATGGACATCATAGGCAAACTTCCACCAGCGCCCGGGCAACGCGTTTTCTTCTTGGCAATGATTGACTATTTCTCCAAATGGATCGAAGCTGAAGCCTATAAAGAGATAAAGGAAAAATAGGTCATTTCGTTCATTAAACGCAATATACTATGCAGATTCGGGGTCCCTTCCGAGATAGTCTATGATAATGGTTCCCAGTTCATCGGACGAAAGACTCGAGAATTTTGCATCAGGTGGAACATCAACTTAATCACTTCGACGCCCCAATACCCGCAGTCCAACGGACAAGCAGAGGCCAGTAATAAAGTCATCATAAGTAATCTCAAAAAACGACTGGAAGGAGCTAAGGGAAAATGGGCCGAACACCTTCCTTACGTCCTATGGTCAGACAGAACCACTCCAAAGAGCGCAACCGGACAATATCCCTTCTCACTGGTATACGGATTGGAAGCTGTCATTCCAGCAGAATTGATAGTCCCTAAGGCTCGCTACGAGATGCAAACGCCAGCCCAGAACAATGACGAATTGACCCATAACATCGACACCATCGAAGAACTAAGAGAAAACGCTCGACAGCGGATGATCATGCATCAACAACAAGTGGCTCGAAGCTACAATAAGAACGTTAGGATCAAAGTCTTCAAACTTCGATACTGGGTGCTACGAAAGACTTTTCAGAACACCATCGACCCACGAGACGGAAAATTGGCACCTCAATGGGAAGGGCCTTATTACATCACCGAAGTAATTGGCGATGGGGCTTACAAACTCTGTTCCATCGACGGAGAAGACCTACCCAGGAGTTGGAACGCAACTCATCTAAAACGATATTATTTTTAGGTATGTATATACGCTGATATCTCATATTCATGTTAAGCTCGGAAATCAATTATCAAACGTCACAATTATCTAACGGATCAAACCCCAGACTCTTTTCCTTTGTCAATTAATTTGTTACATGTAACATTGCTCGCGAGAAGACCTACATCGTGGATCCACGCACCTACTACTTATACGAGCTCAACATACACACACGATCGATCATTTCACAAGGATTTGCAGACGGAGTTTGGCACGTCGTACCCTGTGAACCTTATACTTTGTATAAGGTCTGTACAAAACCAAAACCTCATATGCACTAAACGGCCTAGCCTACATACTTTCCCCTTGGGTAAAACATTTACAAGTTGCAACAGACATATACAATTTTTAGGTTCTCGTTTCCATCTTGACGGAGATGGAGAAGAATCGGCACGTCGTACACCGCTCGCCTTGCACTTATCACAAGGTACGGTCGACATCATACACCAAGACAACTAGCATCACGCGCTAAAAGAAAAAAAGAAAATACAATGCATCATGACGTTTTTGCTTCTTTCTCTCGCTTTGCAGGCCCCCTTTTGTCAGGGACGAATGAAAGAAAAGATGTAACAACTAAGCAGAATGCGAGATTAGATAGCAAACGCTGGTCCGCCCCTTGACGAACCAATCAAAATAAGTTCAACATGTGACCCACTATGGCACACGGGTCACCAAACCAATTGTCAACCTCCGTCACGGAGGGTACAAACATTCATCACAAAAGATAATATCCAAACAAGGAACATAAAGGTAGAAAGTTACAAAAGGGAAGAAAGACGAGATCACATGAACTTGGCAGGTTCGGGTGATGTCACCTAGGACGCATCAGCAGCATCCGCACCCTCGTTGCATCCAGAGCTCCCCATCTCCTCGTCGCCACTAGCATAACCAGCCTTCTGAAGAAACTCTGAATGAGGACAGCCTTTCGGATATTCCTCATAGAATCCTTCCTCGCTTGAACAACATCCCACTCGGTATGCTTACCCGCAGCAAAATCTTCCATCATTTCGACCCTCAAAAGCTTATCATAGAATATGCTGGGTTCCAGTGGGGCATCCACTCCCTCTTTATCGGGCCTCCGTAACTGTTCCTCCAGACGATCAACCTTCGCAGTAGCATCCGCCTCCACTCTCTTCAACTTGGCTCGGGCGTTAGCGAGTTCGAACTCCAGAGTCTTGACCCGACCTTTGCTCCTATCCATTTCTGCACCGGCTTCCAACAAGCGTTTCTGAGTCTTTAGACGACCAGACTGCAAGTCCTGCAAGGCCTGTGAAAGGGATAATAGCATTCAGAATCACATCCCAGCACCTCAGCCTATCAACGAACGAAATAATCTACCATACCATCCAATTTGCAGAAAGGGCCGCTCCCAGGTTCTCCTCGGAGCTCCTCTTCTCGGTGGTATCAGGTATGAGCATAGAGGAGAGAGCTTGGTCCAGGTCCAGAGTACCAAGCGCCAGGGGCTTATTCAGATCAAGAATCTTTGGAGCTTTCCTCTTCTTCGACTTATCCTTAGTAGGAGGGGGAGGGGCATCGAGGTTTCATCCTTGGCCTTACCCTTCATAGCCATCAGTGACTTGAAGGAAGTAGTAGCAGAGCCTTTCCCAGATCGAGTAGTGACAGCTATAACCACATCACGTATAAACGACTCAGTGTACCATACGAAATAATCTTGGAATAGAAAGTACAGACGGTCGAAGGACTTACATTTGGAAGGAGACGCCATCTTCACGATATAGTCAGACAGAATACTTTTCAGAGCAATCACGTTCTCAATGGTCCGATGGTCTAGAGGAATGTCGTCTGTTGCTTCTATCTTTGCTTCCAAAAGAGGGTCGATATCTTTTTCTCCTTTTGTGAACACTGCAAAATAAAGGGAGTAAGATTAAGATCTTGGATAAGAAACAAAACCAAGGAACGAACACTTACCGGGCTTCGTCCATTGACTCCTCAAGAAAGAACAGCCTTCTCTCAGCCCCAGCGAACCAATCTCCACAAAGAAGTATTGTTGTCGCCAGTTTCTATCATTGGCATCCGGCTTCTGGATGATAGGGACGCAATTTGGACGAGAACGGAAGCAAAACTGTCGTGGACGCAGACTAAGAGGGTAGTACCAGTAATACAAGGCAGCAAAATCAAAATCCAAGTCAGAATAGCGCTTGTTTAGACGATCAAGCATGTGCAGTAACCGCCAACCGGATGGCATGATTTACACCGGGGCTAAGTTCCACTTCTCCAGAGCGCCCTGCACCAACTTCGAAAAAGGCCACTTGATACCGATAGAGAACGGATAGAAGTACAAGCACACCCAGCCCGGCACGACCGAGTTCACTCTTTCGCCTCTTCGTGGGATCCTGGCAACGGCTGAAGGAGGAAAGCCGACATCTTTCACTAAACTATCAAGCTCCGCCTGTGTGACGGTGCTAGTAAGCATTCCGGCGTTCGAGATGAGCGAACCACGGCGTACCACTTCGGGGGAAGGGTTCTTTCCACGGATTCCTCCGCTGACGCTTCCTTGCCGGATGAAGAGACGTCCTGAGAAGAAGCAGGTTCAGGCGTTCTCCCCCCTCGGAACGTAGGTCACTGTACGGGGCTGGGAAGGAGTGCTTGAGGAGTCGGAAGCGGTGGCAGAGTCCATGAAAGGAAACGAAGGGGAAAATAAAACTTAAAAACAGAGAGAAAAGAGAGTTGTATCTGGGAAGAAGAGAGACGAAGGGAGAAGGTGATGTGCAGACTCGTCAAATCGTCCATTTAAAGAGGCACCTCGGGCACAGACGAATCAGAAGCTCGGGAGTTTTGCCGCATACACATGGATGGTTGGATGGAAGAAGTGAAAATACAACCGGCGTGCATTTGAATTTGCACTTGGGGCTATTGTTGGGCCTCAGATTTTGGACCTAGTCCGAGATCGCTTTAGGGAATCCCATGAACCACGAACGCAAGAGGAAGGCCAGAATCGGTTACTACACGAAGCCCACGAGCCGAAAAACGCTCCAACAACTCCATCCGAACGTTGGGCCATCTTGTGGAGGGTCGATCAGTTCCGAGATTTTTGCCTAGCGATCCAAACTGAATCAGGCTAATATTTATGCATTTTTTGTTCATTTTGGGAGGGACAAGCTCACCATTATCAATCACACTTTGTATTCGATATTCTGTACTCTCATAAGCACATTGTTCTTGTAACCAATCATTCTTAACAAATTACGAATACATTTCAGAGATCATTGTTCGATCATCGGATCCCATTTTTAGGCAATTAAGTCCGATCACAGGATCAAGCTTTTTGCCCCAAAATAGTAATATGTATATGGTTTATGTATAGATTAATAAAAATTCCAAGTACGTGTTGCCTTTAGATCTTCTATATCACGTTCCTATCATTTAGATTCGTTTCAAATACGTCTCCCGAACTGTAATGATCGATAAGAATTGATACAATCAAATACAAGCGTCATTCGACATTAAACAACATACAGTTATAGAGTTCATAAATGAACTTCATTACTGTATTTATTCTGAAAACATAATATTCCATGGCGTTTTAGCTATAAGCTTAAGTGCAGGTGCATCCATCTCCACAGCACATGGCCCCGCATGTGATCCACGGCTTCCCCCAGACGAACCAGCAGCATCGGCAACCTATCATCGAGAACTCATATCACCATTTTCTCAAGCTCCGAAATAATAAGAAAAACAAATCAGTATTATCTTTTATTAGTTAAAATTGCAGTATTATCTAGAGAAAGAGAGAGACCTTGCGGGTAATAAACTTTGGGGTCGGAGTGTTTGAGTACTTGCGGTGCGGCTGTAGCGTCACCAGAAGAAGCAATAGAAAGAAGAAGCACTGCAACCATCAATATCCACCAATTCATGTTCTTCAACGCCATTTGATTTTTTTTGCTTAGCTTTTTGTGTGTGATTTGATAGACGCCGACCTCGGTTTATATACTACACCAGCACTGGATTCTTTTTTTGTTTGGCACATTTTCATAGGATCATTTAGAGTAGCCAAGGTACTAAATTATGCTTGATGTCAGTGTAGATTCTTTTCGTTTGGAAAATGATATCAAATGTAGATTCACTGAAGCGGTGTCGGTGTTGATCGAGGGGCGGATCTACATGTGGTTCCGTATTTTTATGGGAAAAAATATTTTATTCATTTGATTATTATAATATTAATTAATATATTTATTTTAAGATTTCAATTGAGATTTAAATAAAGATTTTAATGAACTCAAGTTATTATAAGATTTGTTTGTAGGTGTAGAGTACACGTCTATGTAAATCATTTCGTGTTCATTTAATTTTATGAGATTAATGAATAATTTTTTTTTCTGAATATTACATCCTGATAAGGTTATTCTAGTTTATATTTACATAAGTTAAATACATTGGTTTGATATTGAGCTATGGAACTCATGGTCTTCTATCTCTTCTAACCGGATACAAGTTACAAGGGAATCTAGAAGAGAGATTTGGACTGGTTAATCCATTTTATATTTTTCTAAACAAATAACCCCTTTCCTCCCCTTTCACTTTAATTACTCCTTTCAATAGCCTTTTTCTTTTCACGTACAGTATTTTCTCTTTCCTTCCGACACTCGATTCTCTGTTTGGTCTGTCATTCTTTCTCTACCCTCATTCTGGCATCGTTCGTTTCTCTTCATCTCCCCTTGACACCTACGCCGTTCGATTCCTCTCCCCCGCCCATAACTGCCACCAATGTTGTATTTGCGATTCCAAACCTACAGTGTATGCGCTACCTGATCGAGATCTATCTGCCTCCGTGGAACACTGATAGGAACCCGACTCTCGCAGGCCCATCTAATAGAGATAATCTAAGTAGTTTATTTTAATAATATTATTTAGGAGAATATCTTTCAATTATAAGTATTTACCTTATTTTAATATTATCATTTAGGAGAGTATCTTTCAATTATATGCATTTACCTTATCTAGAAAATAGATAGATTATATAAGGATTCATTGTTCTAGGGTTTCATAATCAATCAATAAAGGTTCTTCCTTGGTAGTTTAATATCTAATCAAAAGATTATCGGTTGTTAGATCTCAAATCAAAAGATCAATTCTATCCCTTGAGACTTGAGGAATCGAGTCTCATCATCTGGTATCAGAGCAAGGTTTTTTTCCACCCAAATCCCACAATTTTTTTTGTCCTTTACAATGACGCTAAAGGAACTTGAAGAACGCATGAACGCCTACGAAGAAACACAAACCAATCACACCCGGATTTTGACGGATCTACAGGCCGGCATCCAACAAATCCTGAATCGCTTGGACGCCATTGAGCGCCCACCACCACCACCCCAACCAGACCGTCGCCCACCTCCCCACGAACCACCTATACACGGCCAGCCCATCTGCCTAGATTTTCCCCGGTTTGAGGGAATTGAACCCGAGAGATGGCTGTTCCAAGCAGAACAGTTTTTTACCCTAAATCTGCTACCGCCCGAACAACGTGTCACCATGGCTTCAATACATCTCCGCGGGGATGCCGTGGCCTGGTACCACTAGTTACGCAATTCTCTGCACGACCACCTGACCTGGCGGCAGTTCTCCACCGCCCTATGCAAACGATTCGGGTCCCGCAAAAACCTTGACCCCATGAGCACCCTATCCAAACTTACCCAAACAGCCACCGTCTCCTCCTATGTGACTGAATTCGAAACCATGATTAACCTAGTCCACAACCTCAACGACCCACACCAAGTTAGTCTTTTCTAATCCGGATTGAGGGCTGACATTCAAGCCGGAGTTCACCTGCATTCTCCAACAAGTCTATCACACGCTTTCGAGTTAGCATTGTGCCAGGAGGATGCTATAACTGCAACTAAGGCATTTCATGCTTCTTCCAACCAGCCTACCACTTTGTTTGAGACTTCTAGCAACTCTACTCCTTCTATTCAACTTAGCTCTTTGATTGCGACAGCCAAGCCGATTCATAAACCAGTTCCTAACAATTCTGGACTGCCCATAGGCGTCAAACGTCTTACATGGGAAGAACAACAAGACCGGAGGTCAAAGGGCCTTTTCTTTAATTGTGAGGAACCCTACAAACCAGGGCATCGTTGTGCAGCTCCGCAGCCGCAGTTGCTACTGATAGATGCCTCGACTGCGATCACCAACAACAGTACAATCCAATACATTGACGACAGTTGAAGGCTTGAGGTCAAGCCTTGTCTCGAGGGCGCGGGGATGATAGGAACCCGACTCTCGCACGCCCATCTAATAGAGATAATCTAAGTAGTTTATTTTAATAATATTATTTAGGAGAATATCTTTCAATTATAAGTATTTACCTTATTTTAATATTATCATTTAGGAGAGTACCTTTCAATTATATGCATTTACCTTATCTAGAAAATAGATAGATTATATAAGGATTCATTGTTCTAGGTTTCATAATCAATCAATAAAGGTTTTTCCTTGGTAGTTTAATCTCTAATCAAAAAATTATCGGTTGTTAGATTTCAAATCAAAAAGATCAATTCTATCCCTTAAGACTTGAGGAATCGAGTCCCATCAAACACCGCCGACAAGCAGATGTTTAGATCCGAAATGTCAATTCTAGGTTAGTAATTTTGATCACAAAGGCAGAGTAGTAGAGATGCTTGTGCATCGTTTTTAGCAGCTGCTTGCCCATCCAATTACAAATTGCCTTCAACTGCTTGATCTTCGTTGGAATTGACAATTTGTTGTAATAATCACATATCACAACCATGATACTAGCCATTTTTATGTTGTTTACAGCTTTTACCTAAATGATATATCCCACCTAATATTATTTTACTCTGTCTCAGTGAATACTTTGTTTTAACACCAGCCTTCCCGGTAGATTTATTGTCTAAGTAAATGCTTTAGTTGCCATTTTAGTTATCCTAATTCATTGTTGATAGCACTAGGAATTTTGTAGCTTGATTCTTTTAATTGATAGCTTCTCAAGGAAAAATTCTACGGCAATTACTTTAAATGGAAAAATTCTATGACAATGATTTATTTTTTTGGCCAAAGGTAAAATCGGATATATAGCCCTATAAAGGAAAAGAGAGATGTAAAACGATGTCAAACCAAAGCACATATGGAGGGAGAAACCTCCCAAATTGTGCCAATCCAAAGAAGAGAAAAGACAAAACAAACATCAAGATCATAGTGCCGCTATACGAGCAGGGTGAAAGACAACCCCGGGCCTCATTAAAACCTCTTGTTGGAAAAACCCAGGCCCAGTGGGAAAAACCTAACAAGAGGAAAAAGAGAACCCCTGCACCCGAACCACAAAACAACAAAGTTCAGAATCACAATACAAAGACAGATCAGCATAACAATCGAACAACAATCATCAGCTAAGACTCATAGCGCCCTCACAATCTCACAAGGGAATCGCACATATAGGAGACGAAACACATGAATCTGTATCATACGTGTAATCACAGCAGTCGGAATCCTAATGCGCTAAAAAATCCACTCATTTCTTGCCCGCCAAATGTGGTAAACCGTAGCGGAAAGAGCATAAACCTGCACACGATGCCTGCATCTCAATCCCGACGAAAGAGTCCACAACCACACAAGAGCGTCAGCAATATGGACAGTCGTGTCCGGAATCCCAAATCGGAGACGTGTCTCCCTCCAAATACCTGGAGAGAAGGGACATTCAAAGGAAAAGATGATCGTGAGTCTCAAGGTTAGCATCACAAAATCTACAACCATGATCCTCATCCAAGAATAAGAGACGGTCATAGGTGGATAGTCTCCCCATAGCAGCCAGCCAAAGGAAAAAACTATGCCTGGGAGTACCATGAACCGGCCACACCTCTCTCCTCCAAGGAACCTCCTCAAATCGACCTTTGTTCTCCTCATATGCTCTACTCACAAAGAATCTCCCAGCAAGACACTGGAAGATAAAGTATCCTCAAAGGAGCGATCTCCGTCCAGTCTCTGTAACACATCATCGTGCCCTCAGGATAGCACGAATCAAAGATGAAGGTCATCCCTGTGCAGACCAACTCAGAACATCAATGTTACTCAGATATCTATCATATACCCGTCGAATCTAAATCAAATCCATCCTCTCAACAATACGCCACAACTGCTTCATCATGAAGAACCTGTTCCATGTAGCAAGGTCCAGAAGCCCCAATCCACCCTCAAATAAATGAGAACAAACCGTCACCCATCTAACCAAAGGACGCTTCCAGAGGAAGTTCCGATAGAGACGGATCAGCTGCATGATAACACCCTTAGGAATTGGCAGAACAGAGAGCCAGAATCCCTCACCCCCCTGAAGCACAACAGAGATCAACTCCTTCCTACCAGCAAAGGAGATATGCTTCTTAACCCAAGTGCTAAGATACTTAGCAATCCGATCCAGAAGTGAAGCATAGTCCGGGATAGTAAGCGTATGCGGGTAAATGGGGATACCCAAATACCTAAAAGGAAAAGTACCAGGACTAAAACCAGTGGAGTGAACAATATCAGAAGCCTCTCTATTTTCCCCATCATCAGTCACCGATCCTAAGTACACAAAGGACTTACCCCTATTGACATGAAGCCCAAACCATCTACCAAACTCAGTAAGACATCCCATAAGGATCTGGACAGAAATAAGATTCCCTTTGCAGAACAAGACGATTTCATCAGCAAACATGAGGTGTGTCAATCTAGAATCCTCACAATATTGATGATACTCAAACCTCGGAGAAGAAGTCGCTAATCTGATCATCCTAGAGAGAATCTCCATGCAGATGACAAAGAGAAGAGTAGAAAGAGGATCTCCTTGACGAATGTCTCTCTGAACAAGAAATGACCATGTAAACCTCTATTGACCTTCATAGAATAGAAAACAGAAGTCACACATTCCATTATCCAAGAAGAGAATCTAACCGGGAAACCAAGATGATCCAGAGCAAACCGAAGGAAAGACCAATCAACAATATCGTACACCTTAGCAATGTCCACATTAAGAAAACATTTCTTAGTGTCTGTTTGTATCATATATCTACGCAGGAGATGCTGGACTAAGAAAATGTTATCTGACATCTGACGCCCCTCAACAAAGGCATTCTGTGCATCATCAATAATAGAACTCAGGCATCTGCGAAGTCTCAACACCATGACCTTAGAGACCACCTTGTAGACCACATTACAGCAAGAGATAGGGCAAAACTGTGCTGCAAGAGTCGGACAATCAATCTTAGGAATCGACGCAATAATAGTGTGATTCCATTGTTTCAGAAGCTTCCTAGAAGTAAAGAACTCTTTCACAGCAGCACACAGTTCTGCACCAGTAACATCCCAAGTAGCCTTGAAGAACTTAGCAGAAAAACCATCAGGACCAGGCGACTTCTCATCTCCAATCCCCCATAAAGCAGTCTTGATCTCAACTATCGAGACCGAAGCAGTCAACATAGAACAATTCTCCATAGAGACCATAGGGCCAGGAGCGACCAACGAAGAGTCAGGGAGTGATGGGAGAACTGCAGCCCCCAACAACCCCTGATAATAGCTCACAAACTCAGCAGAAACCTCAGTCAAAGAGGAAGTAGAAGAACCATCAGCAAAAAAAATGGAAGCAATATGAGAGCGACGACTACGGTCCTTCATCAGAGCATGAAAGTAACTAGTAGAATGATCACTCTGGAGGACATACTTGGTCTTCGCCTGCTGACTACAGAAACTGACCTCAGCACGACAAAGCCAGTCCATACGTTGCTTCAATTGACCGAGGTGACTAACATCAATCTCAACAGTAGGAAGAGCATAAGAACTCTCAAGAGAAGAAGAGTAAGCAGTAGTGGCAGCCTCAGCACGCGAAGAAATATGAGAGAATTCCTTCTTATTGAGTGCTCTAAGAACCCCCTTCAAACCAGTCAAGAGGTGAGAAAGACGAAACTGATAAGTGCCCGCCAAACTACAATTCCAATGCTGTCTAATAACATCCATGAAACACGGATGAGTCAACCCACATATTATAGAACCGAAAGTACCGCTTACCAGAAGAGAAAATCTAACTAGTAGTAACGATGGCGGCCTTATGATCAGAGAGGTTACCAATAGGTAGAAATCGTGAGGAAATGTAGAGATCATGGATGGCCCAACCATTATTAGTCAACACTCGATCCAATCTACTCCAAACAGATCTATTAGTCCATGTAAACTGCCAACCACCCGTACAAGGCGCGTCCGATAACCTACAAGTCTCTATCATGTCAGCAGTCTCTCTAGGTCTAACCGGAGCACCATGTAGTCTCTCATCGGCATGCATGACACAATTATAATCACCAAGTATCATCCAAGGGACATCATGATCACTCAACAGAGAGCGCAAAATCAGCCATAGAGGTCGTCTATCCGTAACAGAATGTAGACCATATACAAAGCATACACCAAAGGTCTTATGTGTAGAACGACATCCAGAAATAGAGGCAATGTGTTGTGTAGATCTGCCCACCAAATAAAGATGATAGAATTGCTCATCCCAGAGAACAAGAATGCGTGCACGACGATCAAGATCAAAGTTACTGACATGAGGCCATCCCGGGGCCAAACGCCCAACCAAATCATCAACAACAAGTCTACTACATCTAGTCTCTAGGAGACCACAAATTCTAACCTCATTCTCCATCACCACCTTCCTGACACCTTGTTGTTTCTAGGGAAGGCCTATCCCCCTAATATTCCATGCGAGTACCGTCATTGGGAAACCAAAGAGGAGATTCCTTGACCATTATTCAAAGTAACTGAAAGATTCGCTCGAGGCAGATTATGTCGAGCATCAGCTACACCAATATGTCCCATACGACTCCCTCCCTGGTTCTGTGTCCACAAGGCACCATTACGAGCATATCCTGCTGGATAGTAGGTCTGACCATTCAGAACTAACGGCTCACCAAGATATCTATTCCTCCGACGAGTCTTCTTCTTAAGGTATACTTGAAAAGGTCGAGAGCTCTCAAAGTCCCTATCAGTGTGCTGCCCATCAATGTCAACAGTGCTCTTACCCTTCTCCTGTACAGAAATCTTCTTAGGCCCATTCTCTCTAGCTATATCAATAGTGCCTGCACTAATAACCTGATCATATCGACTAGAAGTAGTCACACCCTTATCAGAAGAAGCAACATTCTGCACATTTCCATTCTGTGTGATAACATCATCAACCTGTGGAGAAGAACTAGGAATGCTTTTAGCACCAGCAACTTCGGGAACCCCATCCGCAATGCCCCCCGACACCCCTGCAACATTCATAGGAGCGTCAGCTGGTGGTGCTAAGTCCTTGTCGTTTCCTAGATCATCCATCTTCTTCCAAGTCATATCAAGACTGTCATTCACTCTATTTCGCTCTTTTCCCTTCGTGAATCCACAACCTGCACTATCATGTCCAAAACAAGCACACAAACAAGCACACTCCAAGCAAATATTAGGCTCATTCTCAATGATAAAACTAATCTCAGCACTATCACTATTAGTATAATTAACATCAATCCTCTTAGTGGTTGGTTCAAAGAAGTTCACCTCGACAAGGAAATGTGCATAAGTACCCTTCATGCTGTTTTCCGTCACTTCATCCTTATAAAGAGGATTACCAATATGTGAGATCACATCACTCAAGATATCATCCTCCAAAAACTTTGACAAATCTCTGAACACGAACCCAAACGGGAATAGAAGCAATGTCCTTCCTTGAAAAAGCAAACATTGGAGGCATAGTCTTAAACGATGAGCGGTTTTCCATACATAAAATAAGGACCATGTGAAGCACCTTCTCCATATCCTCTTGCGCTTTGAATCGAACTCAATCCAACTGTCCTTAATTGTATACCTTGCAGTAATTACCCCATTCACGCATTAGATTATTTAGCATATAGGCATTAGGAGTATAACCGACATAATGACCAATCAATGCCCAACCCCACGTATCAAAACTTGTCTTGCCCTTGCTAACATCAATGATAACTCTATTATTAGAAAAGGGTTCGGAGAAATGAAGTTTACCTCCACATTTGGCATTCGAGAACAGACTCTTAGACCCCTTGGACCAAGATGAGTGACGTGGGAAAGTACCCTTCTGAGGAGCCATAAGACCGCTCTTTAGCGCAACAGATACGCGAGTCCTAGCCCCATCCGCGGTCGTTCCGACGTGACCAGAAGGAGGACTGTGAGTCGGGGGAACATCAATAGCATGATCAACAGTGGTGGACTTATCTGAAATGCTAGGCAAAGATAGACGGGGAAGAGCAAACTAAGGCACATCAAGGTTGTCTGGCAAGCGAACTCTTCAATCTCCAATTGCAGGTTAGCACGTTCATCATTCATGGGAATATCAATACCCAAAACTTCACTCAGCTGAGCCGAGATGGCCCGTTCATCATTCATGGGAATATCAATACCCAAAACTTCACTCAGCTGAGCCGAGATGGCACGAGCGACCAGATCAGGACCATCATCGAGGACATCCGGGTTCTTCGCAACCACCGCCAAATGCTGCTCATGGCATGGATCGTCCAGAATCCTGTCATCATCTAATTCTTGCAGAGAATCATCCAGATTAATCGCTCTAACAACATCTGTATCCGTCACAAGAGGAACTAGTTGCATACCCGAGTCCAACTCTCTAAGAACAATATGCTTGTCCGTCTCCTTGATCAACGGAAGTGAAGGGAAAATTGTCATATCAATCTCATCCATTTTTCCTGGTGTGAAATCCATCCATCACCATCATAGCTATGTTCCGTAAACAAGATAGACGAGACACATTCTTTTTCCAACAACCGCGACACCCGCTATGATTTCAACCTTCCACCAAACTGCGCAGCGAAAGAAAATAGTGGCTCTGTTTTCCTCTGAATCTATTATAATTGACTGTAAAGGGACGTTGAGAGCAGAGGAGTACGCGCACAGACGAAAATCCCTAGACACAAAGGTAACCCAGTCTTCACGTGCAGCCTTTGTCCCAAATCTCGTAGCCAAGTTGAAATCAGGGCCGACCGAAGACAGCGCAGTGATAGAGCATGCAAAAACCTTCAGATCAGCCTTACAAAACTCCAAAGATCCTCCATCGGAATCTTAAGGGTCAAGCAACCAAAACAAACAAAACCCTATAAGGGTTCAAAGCCAAAACTATTGTATGAAGCAAGAGGCCAAAGCCGGCGTTCCAGCGAAATCAAAATCGAAAAGCAGAGGTTAGAGGCGCCCAGCAGCCGGCTGAGGCGCAGAGGCGCGTAGGAGGCTCGCAAAGTAATCGCCGCCTAGGGTTCCAATCACGTAGACGATAGACGAGAGGTAGAAATGAAGAAACGCCGTGGCCTAGGGTTCGTGAGGATACCCTAAAACCACATGAACCGACCCTCGAGAGGAAGAGCCGGTTGCGCGGGCGGAGGCGCCGCCAAGTGCAAGAGACGATCAACGTGGGAATTGTAAAATTAGGTCAAAAAGAGAGCGTTTGTTCTACAAAAAAAATTAAACTATGACTTATTCTTTAATGAGCTTATTAGTTTAATGGAAAAGTAACATGCTTTATATATGTTATGCGATTTAAATCCTATATTGACTATAATTATGAGTAGTTATTTTATTGCTTTAGCTGGATGATACATTTATATAAATTTGATGACATGTTTTTCAAATTTGGTGACACTTTTTCAAGTTTGATGACACATAATGTCACTCTTGTTAACTCGGTGACACAATTTTCAAGCTTGTGATATTTTTTTTCAAACTTCATGATGTTTTTCAACTTGATGATACTAATATTATTTTTTGATAACAATAAACTTTGTCGATGCCAATAAAACCTGGAAAATTATATGTTGATGACAAAACTTCGAAAAGCATGTGTTGATGACATAAAATTACATAATGATGACACTGAACTATGTTGATACCAGTGAAACTTGGAAAACTATGTGTTGATGACAATAAATTTATGTGTTGATGATACTGAATTGTGCTGATGATAATTGAACTTGGGAAATTATGTGTTGATGACAATAATCTTAAGTGATAATGACACTAAATTATTGACAAGCTCAAAGTTGCTATGCCTAATAAAAGTAATTCTGAACTACTAAACTATAGTAATATAACACGCAAATACAGGTTAAATCCCAAGAGAGTCAAGTAATCTATTTCGTAACACATCAGTGATCAACTTAAGTAACCAAATGGAGGGTTTGTTTGCAATGCGTAATAACTAAATTGATTATGATGAAGCCAAGAGAAAAAAGGCACTTCAATTATCAGATTTTCATACAACAGAAAGTCAAGTTGATCATAGAAATATACTAACCATAAGTTCAATCAATCCAGTTGTTATCCTAATTCATGTTCTTACAAGTTATTAGTTCAACTAGTCCGAATAATCCTTATTCAAATATAACCCAGAAACTAACAAGATTCAATAAATCAATAACAATGAGGCTTAGGAATATATAGGTATATTGATAGCATGCATTTTAGTCTAGTTTAGGTCATGTTTATTTCGTCTTAGTAGAGTCGTTTTGCGTCTTTCTAGTCTTGTTTTATCTTATTTTCATAGTTTTCTTCGTAGAGTCGCTATCTACTCTTTGTTTGATGATTACAGGTGATTTGGAGGCATTATTATTGGAGATCATGAGCATCCATGGAATGTTGTTCGAGTCAAGAATAAGCAAGGCGGGAACCTAAGAAAGAAGGATCAAGGAAGGACGGGTGCAAGCCAACGGAGCTGCGTTTGATGAACCACCACAGAGGGATACTCGGCCCATTACTCGGTCGAGTATCCGGCCGAGTATCCATGCGTGCCACCATCTCAGAGGGTTACTCGGCTGAGTATCGGGCTGAGTTCGGCACCCCTCTTCCAAGAACTTGTGTTTTTCCTTGGAACTCTTGGACTTCTTGGGGGTTACTTTTGGATGACCTTTGGAGAGTTATAAAAAGGGGGTTTTAGAACATGTTTAGGGAACCATCTATCCACCTCCCTCTCTATATCTCTTTAGCTACTTTGGAAAACCTAGTTTGCAATTTGTGGAGATTATTGAAGAATTCTCAAGAATTGGAGTTTTATACTCTAGATCGAATCAAGTATTTCTCTTATTCTCATCTAGATCTATGAATTTCTTTGTTCTTATGATGTCTTTGATTGTTTCTCCCATTATGCGTAGCTAAATCCATATTTCTAGGATTAGGGTGATCCCAACAATGAATTGGTAGATTTTGTTCTTGTGTTTGTCTTGGAAAGAATGGATTCTTCTTTGATTTGACTCTAGGGTTTTTATTAAGATTGAGATTATCAATTAGAATTCTATTAGGTTGAGTCTGAAAGGAGATACCTATAGATTTCAATAAACATGGCATGAGTCTGAAAGGAGATTGTTTATGTTCGATTACTAGAATTGAACCCGAATAGACTTGTTTGTTCTTGTGGAGATATAAGTAATCATAGAAACCTAGGTTAGGTTGGACTTAGTTGAGCACGAAAGTGGATGTTAACCCGGTCTAGTTCTAGTTTCTAAGTTCCCATTAGTCTATGCTTGATTGACTTTGCACGACAGTGATTGTTAGTTGGAGTTTTGATACATCTACTATTGTCTGAAAGGAATTAGTAGATATATTTGACTGCTTACTGTCAAACTAGTCCATGCTATTCTTTGATAAACGCATCTTGTAATCTACCAAGGAGTTGTTGTGGTGATCCTTAATCCTAGATATTTCTCATTCACATATCTTTCCAAAGTTGTGTTTTTCTCATTTTTGTAGCATAATCATCATATTATCTTATTAAGACTTAGCTTACCAGTATAGTTACAAAAGATACTACTTTGTCCTTGTGGGAACGACACTTGAAAAGCTACAATTGATCCCATACGCTTGTGGGTAGGTTTAGCCCTATCATACATGCAATACCATGGATAACTCGTCAAATACTTGACACACAGTCAGTTCTCTACACAATAGGCAATCAAAAAATAGTTCATGCAAATTGTGCTTGTTCTATAAAGATAGGATATTCAACTCGAATAATCAAAGCTAGCGATATGAAAAATATTGATAAACCTAGGTGATCAGGCCAGATAAATCAACACAAATCAATAAGAATTTAGGCATAAGAAAAACATAAACGACCAAATAGGGTTAGAACAAAGGTAAAAATCTCAGTATTGAAAAAATCTGAAGGCTTTAATCGTCAAAGTAAAACAAGGATGAAGTTAGTTATTCATAAAGAAAAAATAGAGAAAGTGTGATATGAGAGCAAGAAAGGTTTTCTCTAAAAACTACAACAAAACCTTATATAATATAGAAGTCTTAGGCTAATTAATATGGAAAAAAACTTATAATAGACGAAAAATAACGGTCAAAGTCTGAAGGTTGGACTTGCATGACATGGAATGAAGCACAACAACAGCACAACTTGCGTAACATGCAAGTGACACCAGCGCCAAAATCTACAACCATGGCTGCATAGAAAAGAAAAGGCGCGGCTGAAACAACAGCGACGTGGGTGCCATTTTCAGTTGTCCGCGAGAGCGACGATGCGGTCGCGTAATTTACAAAATGCAGTCCGGCTTTCGCGGGGCTGGCTTCTACTTCAATGACCGATGCGGGCAAGGAATTTTGAAATGAGGACGCAGCTATAGCATAACCCGATGGAGCCCGTGCAGCTGACTCCGTCTTGATTTCTTCAATCTCCTTCAAGAACACTTCAATAAACTTCATCTCCAACTCGGAGTTCCATAATTATACACTCAAACGGAACATAAACTCCATTGATCCTAGACTAATAACCGCTAGATACACCATATTATATCACTACGTCAAATTCCCCCATACTTAAACCTTGATGGTGCTCGAGTAGTCTAAAAGTGAACTCACTCCTTTAATTAGCACAAAGGTCACAGTGTGTATGAAAGAATCTGCTAGACATTATATCTCCAAAAACCAGGTAGAGTAATGTGAACAAGTCTAATCCTAAATCCCATCTAGCTCCTTATCGTCCCAAAGTTGCCTACCCTACCTCCTTATATCACCACTTCTTATGATGCCAATTCAAGTAGAATTAGTGGTCCTCACTCTCTTTTGCTCATTTTGTCATGGCATCCCGTATGGTTTTCACCAAGTCACTCAATTTTTAATAGAGGATCTGACATGTCCTCACATTGCTCAAGTCCAATTTTGCACCAGTCTAGAGCGAGTTGGGCTACCTATTTTTTTCCTGGAAGGACCCGTATGATTTTGAATTCATCCTAGGATTTTAAATGTCTTTTCTCATTTGTGGCTCTTTCCTTTTTTCTTTTTTCTTTTTCTTATAAAAACAATCCTCATACTTATAGACCGGAAAAACCAACTAAAACTCAACTCCAAACAAAATTTAGTCATCAACTACAAGGCTTAATCCAAATAAACTTTCCAAATGACTATAAACTTCAAAAATTACCCAAAATTAAGCTAAAATATACGAAATAGATGAAATAGTGAATCCATCTCTCCCAATACTTTAATGTTGCACTGTTAACAATGTAGAAAACGTACACTCTAGATAAAGGAACAGAAATAGGCTCATTGAGGAGATGACAGCGGTGATGGACTTGTGAACCTGTGACATAGAAGAAACGGGCAAGGATGGATGGTGTTCGTGCTGGTGCGACATCAAATTCAAAGAAAAGAACTTGTACCCAAGTGGAAAGAAGAGTAATGTGGCATTGTCGACACTAGAAATGATGTGACTCGAGCGTTAGATTGGAAAGAAGAATCGAAAAAAAGGTGAAAGTGATTGTGTGACGGAATATGATTTGTGTGCTCCAAGCATCTTCAAATATTTGTTTTGTTTAAAGAATTTCTTTTTTTTTGTTTTCCCATGTTTTAGATTTTTTATATAAAAAAGCAGTCTTAGAAGACGATACATGTAAAAACATGAGTGTACTTTTCACCAGGAAGGTCATCAAACTCTTTTCTTGTAAGTTAGCAAAAAAAGTAAACTAAGAAGATAAAAGCTAATATCCTCTGGTTATCTCCCGAGCAGTGCCTTCTTTTAGAGTCTTCCAATTGACTTATAACTTGATGTTGCTCATCCATAACCGTCGGGAGCACTCAAAACCTGACTCGACACAATCTCTTTCCATGAACAACTAGTGGAACGGTTTGAACCATAGACCATCCGGATTACGTAGCTTACTCTTCTTCAAACTTCCCTCATACTTGGTGGAATATGGGGGCTTTCAAGCTAAAACGTCAATTCCTGCTAAGAATAAAAATGGAGCTTTTGCTCTCATGTGTTAGAAACATGGTGTCCACTGGCCAATGACATAACAAGGGGATTTATATGGACAGGAAAAATATGGTTGAGTCATATCAATAGAGAACACATCATGAACATCAATTAGACATTTCATAATATCACAAATATAAAATTTCACAATCTCTCCATCAACCTCAAGAGTAAGGAAATCATTAGCTAAATCAATCTTAGTTTTCGGCAGATTTCATAAATGAGCTACCTAACAAAATAGGTGGAAATTGACCCTCATATTCCATATCCAACAAAGAAATTAGCGGGAAATATTAGCTCATCAATCATAACTAATACATCTTCAATCACCCCTTTTGGGTAGATCATAGATCTATCAGGAAGTTGAATCACTATTCTTGTATCATGCAAAGGTCCTCAAACAAGAAGCTTATAGAGAGAGAAGGGAATAACATTAATACTTGCACCAAGAATCAAGCATGGATTTAGTCTCACCTATAACACAAGTAAACTCTCCATCCAAGGATTGTTACACTTCTTAGATATATGCCTTTGAAATACCAGGGGGACTCATTCATTGACATTGACCTTCTATTTTCCATTAACTTTTGAATTTTCTTAATTTTTGCATAGATCCTTCAAGAATTTGGTATATCTAGGAATACTCTTGATAAGATTGAGTAACGAATATTTACCTCACATTTGCTTAATGTCTCAAAAGTTCCATGTCATTCTCTGGCCTTCTTATATGTTTCGGCGCTTTAGGGAATGGGGGAAACATAGGACATTGTACTTTGCCTGCTTTAGTATGTAATCACCCCGATCTTCATACTCCTCCTCTTCATTATTCTATAAAATCCTGGGTGTTTTCTGGTTGTCGGATCATGTCCACAAGAACATGTATTGAGGGGTGCAGGATTGGGATCGGGATCGTGGTCGAGCCAATCCCGATCATTGAAATGTGGGAGTATGAATCCGGAGTCGCACTCTGGGACACGATCATGGATTTCTCGAAGCGCGATTTCAGAGTCGCACTCCGACTCTCGATCACGAGTTTCTCCATAAGCGGTCATGGGAGTCTGTTTTGCCGCGACACCTTCTTTAAACTCATATTCTTTGCCTTCATGAATCAGCCCAAATTGCCTACCACTTCTAAACATGATCATATTATCATTATACCATGGGTTCACCAATGTCTAAGATGGTAAAGAATTCGAATTTGTTGGTTCAGTTGTTGATTATTGTAGCAAGTTATGTAATATGATTCTCCAAACTTGTAATGCTTGACTCCTTTTTTTGCACATGACTGGTGAAATGTTAGGTCAAGATATCAAGGTTTTCATCAGCCAATCTTTTAGCATTGGATGTGGTATATATTGAGGTTGTTGTTGACCCTCTTGATGTTTACCACATCTGGAGTTAGGGTGATCATTTTACCTTTGATGAAATTATTAACATGAGCACCAAACCAACGTCTTGAAGGCTCATTGCCTGTAGTAGCATGAGTAGGATAGAAGTGGTTAGTATAAATTCCACATGCTTTTATCTACTGGTTCTAATTCTGTAGCGCTAAACCCTTAATCAAATTCTTTAACTCAACAATTTTGTTGATCACATTCTATTTTTCAAAGCTCACATCATTGGCTCCCTTTGCTAATGTAGGTTCTCCTACATCATCATGTACCATTAGATATATCTTGAAACTTAGACATACCTATTGCGGAAGTCATACTAAAAATACTGCCACCATAGGCAACATCAATGTATCTCCTCTTCTGATCAAGAAAACCATTATAGAGATGAAGTATCAGATCATCATCATCAAAATAATAGAAGTGGTAACAAGAACATAATCTCTTGAAACGCTTACAGTAGTCATAGAGCGTCTCAGTATCTTCTTGTTTCACGTTGGCAATTGATTTCTACAAATATTCTCCTTTTTCATGGGAAGTACTTATCAAGGAAAACTCTATCCAAATTCACCCATGTATCAATAGTACCAGTGTTAAGTCGCAGTTCCAAACTCTAGCATTGTCTTTCAGGGTGAACACAAAAGCTTTCATCTTGATGTGCTCTTCAATGACATTGATTCAACGAGATGCATGATTGGATCTTCACCAGCCAATCCATGGAATTTAGGGAGAAGGTTGATGACTCTTGGTTTCAGTTTAAATTAATGCCATCTCCGAAGGGTCCAATTCATCATAACAAGATAGTGTTGTGTCAGATTCGGAGTGGTCAGCTCCTACAGAGTGTGTTGTGCCATTACTTCAGCCTTTAACTCAAGTTCCTATAGAGTTCATGTGGAATGTTTTCTCAATTTCTGGATCACAATAAATAAGAGTGAGTTAGTAGAACGGGTATGGATAATAAAATAGGTCCACATAAAAGTCAATCACGAGAAAAAACACAAAATAGATTAGATTAATTTGACTCCCGGGCAACATGGCCAAATTTGACAGGCTTAAATTTGCTATTCCTAATCAATGTAATTCTGAACTAGTAAACTATAGTAATATAGCACACAATATGAGTGGAATCCCAAGAGAGTCATATAATCTATTTGGAACAAATCATTGATCAACTTAAGTAACCAAGGGAGGGGGGGTTGTTTGCAATGTTTAACAAATAAATTGATTATGATGAAGTCAGAGAGAAAAGGCGTTTCACTAATCAAATCTCCACACAATATAAATATAGGTTGATCATAGACTATAAAGTTTGATCGATCAATTTTTTTCCTAACCCTTGTTATGATAAAGTTTTATTCAAACTAATCCTAATAACCCTTATTGAAATATAACCTAGAAACTATCGAGATTCAATAAAGCATAACAATGAGCTCCAGAATAGATAGGTGGATGCTATACCATGGACAAGTCGTTGGATACTGTACACACAATCATTTCCCCAACACAATAGGCAATCACAACTATTTGATGCAAATCATTCTTGCCACATAAAGATAGGATATTCAACTCAAATAATCAAACCTTGGCAATATGACGAATATTAATAAACCAAGGTTATCAGGCCGGATAAATCCACAAAAATTAATTAGATTTAAATGTAAGAGAAGCAGAAATAACCAAATAGGATTAGGACAAAAGTACAAATCCCACAGTCAAAATAATTTAAAAGTTTTAATCATCAAAGAAAAACAAGGATGAAGTTAGTTTTTCCTATAGAGAAAAATGTGAAATGAGAGTAAGAAAGTTTTATATAAAACAAAAAAAAACTTTGTATATCATAAAAGTATTACGCTAATTAATAAGAAAAAAACTTATAAAAGAAGAAAAGTAATGAAGTGTGAAAGTTAGTCTTGTATGACGTGGAATGAAGCATAGCAGCAGCATGGCATACGAGCGCCGATATCTACAACCATTGCCACGTACAAAAGCAAGTGAGTGGCTAAAACAACACTAGTGTGTGCGCGATATCGGCTACACGTGATCGCAGCCGCCATGGGAGAGGAATTTGCAAGTCGTGGTCGTGGATTTGGCGAGGCCGGCTTCTTTTTCAAAGGATGGAGCGGGCTTGGAAATTCGGAAACATGGTTGTGACTACACACATCTTGTCATGGATACGGGGTTATATAAATGCGATGGCGGCCGTTCAAGGTTGACTCCATTTTGATTTTTTCAAACTCTTTCAAGAACACTTCAAAAAACTTCATTTCCAACTCAAAATTTCAGTTTCACTTAAACGAATCCAAAACACCACTAATCCTTGGATAATTATCGGTAGATACACCATATGAAATCACTACATGAATTCTATTGATGAATGTGAAGCCTGGAAATTATCTGTCGATGATACTAAATTTAAGTGTTGATGATACCGCGGTGTTATAGCAGCGGTGTCATCATTGCTATTGTCAACATTGATGGTATCACCACAACTAGTGTCATCACAATTATTATCATCACTACTATTGATATCATCATTGTTATCATCATCAGGGGGTCAAAAAATTATTGTTTTAGGGAAGGATATTTTCATTACAACTATTTTCATCACAATTACTGTCATCACCGCTATTGTCATCACCGCTATTATTATCACCGCTATTATCATCATAATTATTGTCATCACCGATATTGTCATCACTGTTATCGCTGGTTTTATCAACAGGGGATCAAAAACTAATTTTCAAAGAAAGGAGGTCAAAAAACTGATTTCTAAAGGAAGATAGTCAAACACCTCATTTTAATAAAAACACCCAATCTGGAAAAGAGAATATACCCTAGACATAACTGCTCAAGGACATAAATATTGCCAAAGGAATTTGATATATGAAGGTTACTGATTCCATATTAATAACTACAACTAGTGCTCGTAAATAGCAGTTTATACTACGTTTATGGAACAACCGTGTTCTTTGAATTTTTTCCAAATTTATGGTTATAATAGATTTTAACCATCCCAATTGAGACCTATATACAGTAATTCTTATGTGATTTGAAAGAGTCATGAAAATCACTCATCTATGTAATTGGAAAACAATCTTTGGTGTTAACACTTCAAACAAATCAAAAACTCTATTTGTATTTCTTGTGTCTTATAGAGCGAACTCTGATTCTCTTATCCTCTAAGGAGTTTTGTGTAACCCTCTAACATCAATAATGGTCAAAATATTCTTTAAGCAAAGTGTTCTCTCACGATTCTATCATTATCCAAGATCACCACACAATCTATTTTCCACCCCATTTATACAACATTCTTAAAGGGTATTTAGTGATCATGGTCACTAACGAGCATTATTCATCCGTGTCAAAATAATATTTACCTACCTAGCTCATGTACAAGTAGAGTGGCAAGAAAGAATCAATCCCACAGGTCTGGTACCAATTCTTGTGCAATTAATCTATTTAACTCAAAGGTAACCAAAAGGGGGGAAATGATGTAAACTAACTAAACTGCTAAATTGATGACAAAACAAATATGGGAAAACACTTCATTCAACAAGTATCCACACAATGGAATGATAGGTTGATCATTGACTTATTAATTCCATTCGGGTTCATTCTCTAATTTATATTACAGTTGTCCTAATCCGTGTTCTTATATTGTTAATAGTCCAACTAATCCTGCTAACCCTTACCGAACTACAACCCTGAAACTACGAAGATTCAATAATTAAGCAAAAATGAACTCAGGAATATAGGAATATGCAGTACCATTGGATCAAGGCCAATATTTAATACATCATGAAATCTCCACACAATAACAACCTTAACTAGGTCATACATTGATTTGCTACCAAACGATAGGACTCTCTAACTCCGACAAGTCAAACCTAGCATTATGAAAAGATCTAAACAACCTAGGTAGGTAAGCTAGAAAGATAAATCGCATTCAATGGCAATATAGATCAAGAGAGATGAAATAACTCAATAATATATCATATAACCAAGATAGAAGTATTACAAACCAATCATCCCCAGGCTTCAACCTGGTGATAAAAGCAAGGAGACTACTCTCTCCTCATTCTAAACTACGTAAAACTGAATTATGAAATAATGGTGGATGAGAAGGAGGCAAAGCTCTCAATTCTAATTAAAAGAGCTAGAAACCCTAGAAACAACTCCTAAAAAGCCCAGCCTCAAGCTCCATCTGAAACTAGGTAAAAGGCCCAAACAACTCTCGCGGAAATCAAGTGGACTCGGTGATGAGCGACGTTTAGTACGGCATAAATGGTGGTCGTTAGCATCGTTTATGGACGAATTGGCCATGATTTGGAGCATTTTACCGAAATCCGGACTTTGCAGAGCAAAGTGGTTAAATACAAGGATTACAAGCATTCAAAAGAAGACCAAAAAAAGTTGGCCAAATGACGAAGTAAAGTCAGGCACACAACGGACGAGCCAACCCGGAGCACATGGGCCAGGGTGAGACCGCGACAAGGCGACGGAACAGTGGCACAACCGTGCCCACATCGACGCGACCGTGCCGGGTCTCCAGAAGGTGGGACGCGACCGCGCCCACATTGGTGAGACCGCTCCAAGTACAGGAGAGGTGGACGCGACCGTGCCAACAGATACGCGCCCGCGTCCTGTAGGGTTTCTGTCGTGGAGCAATTCTCTTATGCGGGCTTTATTTGAGACTTTTACCTATTTTCTGATGTAGCTTTGGGCTTGCGTCTTTTTAGGTTAATTATAGGGTTTCCCTCTTCTATAAATAAGGGAAGAGAGCTTTCCTCCTTATCATGCTTAGTTCTAGTTAATTTAGAGAGTTTATAGAGAGAGTTCTCATTGTTCTCCAGGTTGAAGCATGCGGATGGTTGGTTTATAGTCTTTCTCCCTTGGTTCTAATGAACATATATTATTTGAATTGTTTTAATCTCTTGCTTGTGTTATAAATTAATTGTGATTTGTTTATCTAGATTGATCACCTAGGTTTTAGATCTATTTCATATAGCTAGGGCTTGGTTTATCCTAGTTGGAGAACCTTGCCTACTTAGTGGCACAAATAAATACTTGAACTAGCTAGTTGGGATTGTAGGGATGTGGAGAACCTTGCCTACTTATTTTTATTATTTATTATTAATTTTTATATATTTATGCAGGTGGTGGTGGATAATCTGGGTAGTGAGACATAGAAAAAGCATCCCACTACTGCATGTGATGCAGCCTGAAACTCATATGCTCGTCTTGGTGAGTCCAGCAGGCATCGACCAGCCCACCGAGTGTCTTGGACACTAGTGAAATCAGTAATGAACTCTTCCAAACTCTGCACACCCTCGTAGGCGATGAATCCATAGTAAACATTCATCGGTGCAGGTGCATGCTCGGTTGCCGAAGGAGGATGCAGTGGAACTTAAATCCCAACATATGCGTGGAGGTCCTAATCGATATAGTTCTCCTCTAGGTAAGGAAAAGTCTTGGGCCTAGGAAGATCAAATGAATGTACATTCTAGGAGACAAATAAATAAGTATGTACCTACCACGATACTCTACTTCCTTATTGTGGTCCCTGCTCATAGATAGTGATGGACCTCATCATGTGAAAGTCTCGCATGTGAACAACGTTAAACTTGTACAAGTGGGACACGGGCTCCTCATCGGGACGCGCAATGTTCAAAGCATCACCAATCAGATTAATCATTCCCCCAATGCATATCTTCCCCCCGGTATCTCCTTGGAACGTCATGCATCTCCTCAAAAATACAGCGACCCAATCCATAATCGCGGTTCCATTCCGCGTAAACATCCACATTGCCCTCAAATTTGTGATATAGATCTTTTTCACCTCTTCTTGTCCATATAAAGCCAAAAGGATCACCTTTTTGGTTATACGATGGCACGTGTACGACAACTGATAGTTGTAGTTCATGACAACGGTGTCATAGTTCGAACCCATTGATCGGAACCAAAGAGTGAAAAATTAAATCCTGGGATGAGTAAAAACCTGTGAGGGCGCTCGGGCAAAAAGTATGTTATCTGGTCGGTATTAGGCATGAGAAAAAGATATTTTGAGAGTTTTGAGGTGGGTGAGATCACTATTTTTGTAGTGTTAAGTGAAAATCCGAAATAGCTCTTAAGCAAGATTTGGAGTGGAAAGAATTTGAGTGTCTAGGATGGTTCTTTTCCTTATTATTGGCGCCGATGCAAAGTGTGAAGTATAGGAGTGTTTCGGATAGGTTTCACAAGGAGCAATAAGGTGTACATTAAATTCTATTTTATTTTTCACCTCTCATTTGAGCTATTAGATATCTTTAATGGAGTATCTTTACCTTACTTGTCATATCTAGAGACATATTTATCATTTATTTCTTTTGGAGATTTGTGGAGCACTTGTGATGATTGTATGGAGTAGATGCTAGGATTAGACTTCTTGTCCCAGTGTTTGATGCATATTGTTGTGGTTGTTCTATGCAGATTTGTTAAGAAATAAGTTGTTGAGCTGTGTATGTTGATGAACATCATCTAGTGGAGTATGTCATTACATTGAGTTTGGAGAGGAGATGAGTAGGTTGTAGTAAAGATTTTTTATTTTGGTTTGACCTTTCTTTTAGAGAATATTTAGGATGTTTTTTGTTCATATCGACTATGGTTACTTGAGAAACACAATCATATTTTACGAGTGACTACATTTTGTGAGGTTGAGAATATTCTATATTGATAGTTAGAAAACATTGTATAGCTTAGGCTAGATTGGGGAGTAAGCGTTAATGAATGTTATTTATATGTGAGTGAATTTGTACTTAAGAATTTATACATGGTTTGTATTGAGAGAGGAGTGGTATTCTTATTCCACTCGGGATGACTAGGAGTTCTAGTGTGGGGAAGTTTGATGTACATGTCTAAGACGGATTTAAGGGCATAGTTTTAGCATACTTTTAGTGTGATTATAAGCGTTATTATAGTGTATTTGGTCATATAACATTACTACCATATATATATTATAATGGCATTATATGAAGATTTTATAGACAAAGAGAAGAACAAGAGAAGTGAAGACAAAGACGAGTGACGTTGAGGATCATGAAGGAGTTGAAGGAATCTAGGATTGATCATACGACAGTAACAGACAAAGCACCAGCGGCACCCGCAAGAAGACATACAGAGTTATTTTCGGAATAAGCGGTTGTGGTTGCCGAAGACCTTCGGTGTCCACCGATCACTGCACAACAAACCAAGACTAATTCTCTTGCTATATTTTGGTTGTGATTTCTACATATTTTCTCAGCTTTTTTGTATTTCTCGACATTTGTTTTAGTAATTTTAATTATTATTTTATAATATTCTAGATTTAAGAAGATATAAAAAGGCTTCTTTTCACTGAACCTAGGAGGGAAATCTAGAGAGATTTTAGAAGCCATTATGGAGGCAGCTTAGTTTTAAGTACTTATTTTTTGCAACCGTTCTTCATCAAGATTAATTGTAATTGCTGGTATTGTATAATCTCCCTTATTTCTTAGTAAAGTAGTTGAAGTATTATTTTGGTGATAGATGAGCGTTTGTTCCTTTGATTTGTAGCATGAATTGGTTGTTTTTCTCTTGAATAATATTAAATTGAATTGTTAGTTTAGTTCTGGATTGATCATCTAGGATTGAATTTAGTTCTTCATATAAGATATGGTAGATTAATTCGTTCGTCTTACTCTATTACTTCAAACAATGCATGAAATTCTAGATTCGGTTTGAACTAGGAAATTATATAGAGAATTGCATTGTAGGCTAGTCGCTCATGCTTGTATCCTGGTGTTTTTAACTTAATGCTTCCTTTAGTTTGAACTATAGGCATTTATCATTGTTAACTAATTTGGATAGATTTGGTATGCTAGTTTGAGGAGCTAATTATTAATTGTATAGGAATAGGATCAATTTGGTATAAGAATAGTTTTATGGATTTACAATGATCATCATCAACAGTTAAACAGAAACGTATGTTGCTAAGAACTTTTGTCTCGCATTATTTGCATTAGTGTAGGTGTGTGTTTCCATTCCTATAAACGACCGAAAAACCACCTCACGTTATCATATCATCAATTTATGAGGCATTAAATGTGCAATATGATGAAGTGGCTTGGTGAATTGAATCTGGTACAACCAAACATTTGTGTAAGGATCGTGAATAGTTCAAGATATATAAAAACACGTGTCCATATTCCATATGGGAAATAAGTCAATCACCTATATCCTAGGCAGTGGAAAAGTAGTGTTAGAATTTAGTTACGGGAGAATCCTTGATCTTAGGGATATACTTCATGTAACCAAAATTTTAGAAAATAACTTACTTTCTGGTGGTGTTTTAAATAAGCATGGCTTTAAGCAAGTTTATGAATCAGATAACTATATCTTGTTGAAGTGTGGTGTGTTTGTAAGATTTGGGTATATCTGTAATGGCATGATTATGCTTAATATTAATAAAGCGTTCAATTCCATATATATGACTTGTTCAAATAAAGATGACTCTTGTATATGGCATGCTAGATTGGGTCATGTGTTGTATAAGCGTATGAGTGATATGCCTAAAGAAGGTTTAACTTTTGTATTTGACATGAATGTAGAAAGTATAGAGCTTGCATGTTGACAATGATGATTAAACAGCCTTTTGAAAGCATATAATGGAATTTTGCGATGCTTGGACTTGTACATAGTGATCTATCCGATTTGCATGCTAATCCATCTTTAAGAAATGAAAAGTATTTTATTAATTTCATTGAAAATTACTCTTGTTATTGTTATGTATATTTATTCCATGTTCAAGACGATGCCCCAGATAATTTTAAAGTTTATAAAAATAAAGTTGAATTGCAAATAACTGACTTGATAAAGAAATTACGCATCGACAGAGGTGGAGAGTATTATGATCATGTGTATTTACAATTCGTTTGATTCTTACACCATACTATGACTCCTTACACACCAAAACAAAATTATATGTCATAAAGGAAGAATAGAGTCTTAAAAGAAACGGTTAATTCCATGTTATCTTACTTACAATTGAGTGACGGATTTTGGTGTGAAGTCACGGTAACAACTTCTATTTGTTAAATAGTGTTACTAACAAAGGGAACAAGATAATCTCTTATGAATTTTGGTATAAAAAGAAGCCAAGCTTGAATTATCTCTGAATTTAGGGATGAAGAGAGATTGTGAGACTACCCCAAACTCAAGACTAAACCTTGAGAGAAAAAGGTAATGATTGCATCTTTATTGGATATGCTAACATTACAAGGATCATAGGTTCTATGTAAGTTAACCTAACTATTCTATCTAGGAACACTCTGTGATATAATAAAGAGATACAATATGTAATGAGAATCATTTCTCGTCCAAACCAAGACCAAATGGATTTGGTTCCTAGCACTAGTGGAAGTAAAGATTGATACAATTCAACTGTGGATCCAATAAAGTCACCTATGCTTCGTAGAAGCAAGAGAGGAAGGCCTGAAAAATGTTTCGGTCCAGATTTTCAACTATACTTGGTTGAGAGGACTAGAGATGAAGTTGGGTCAATGTTCATATTGCTATCATGTTGATGAGGATCCTAGGACTTTCAATGAGGATATGAGGTCTCAATATGTATCAAAATGGAAAGAAGAAATTGATGATGAGATGGATTCTATCATGTGAAATAATACATTGGTCTTGTCAGATCTACCACCGGGTTGTATGCCTTTAGGCTGCAAGTGGATCTTCAAGAAGAAGATAAAAGTTGTTGGTAAAATCGATAAGTTTCAGTCCATATTGGTAATCCAAGGATTTAGACAAATAGAAGGTATTTGATTGTTTTGATACAATCCGCCAGATGCTTGAATCTCCACTGTTAGATTATTGATTGTCTTGACGGCTATACACAATCTTGGGATGCACCAAATGGATGTCAATATGTCATTCTTGAATGGGTATTTCGATGAGTAGGTGTACATGAAGCAACATGAAGGGTTCATTATGCCCATTGACGTACATAAGGCTCTTTACTTATTTAAGTAATTATATGGCTTAAAGCAAGCACCTAAGCAGTGGCATCAAAAGTTTTATGATGTTGTCTTGTCGAGCGGATTAAAGCTAAATCAGTCGGACAATTATGTACATAGAAAAAACTAGAAAAGCTGGTAATGGAGTAATCATTTGCGTATATGTTGATGAGTTGCCTATCTTTGGCACCAGCCAAAGAATAGTTGATCTTATCAAAGCATTTTTCCATATAGGTTTTCCATGAAAGACATGGGTGAGGTGGATGTTTTCCTTGGAATTAGAATTAAGCGTGAGAACAAAGGACTTTGTTTAACATAATCAAGTTACGTTGTGAAAGTGCTAAGGATGTTCAATTGTGAGAATTGTTCTCCTATAAGAACTCCTATGGATCCATGTCTAAAACTTATGCCCAATACAGGATGAGCAATATCACAACTTAAGTATTCATAAGTGATATGTTGCTTATGTATGCCATGACAAGCACAAAGGCCATATATCGCTTATGTGGTAGGAATGTTAAGTAGATACACTAGTGATCCCAGTCCTAGCCATTGGTAAGCTATAAGGCGGGTTCTTAAGTACTTAAAACGAATCATGAAGTTTAGTTAGACATATGTTAGGTTTCCTTTGGTTCTAGAAGGGTACTCATATACAAATTGGATTACCAACATAGAGGATCATTATTCTTCTAGTGCTTGGGTGTATTTCTTGGAGGAGGTGCCATTTCATGGTCTTCTAAGAAGGGGACTTGCATTATAAGTTCAACTATAGAATCTTAACTAGTAGCATTAGCGGCTTCCGATAGAGAGGCAAAAAATCTAAGGAATCTTGTCTTTGAGATGCTATTATGAACGAAACCGATGTCACTCATTTCCACCATTGTGATAGTCAAGCTAATTTGGCTAAGGCTTATAGTCAAGTGTATAATGGTAAGTCAGGAAACCTAGGCATTAGATATAGCACGTTACGTGAGTTGATAACTCATGGAGTGATCACTACTGAGTTTCTTTAATCTCAAACAAAATTTGGCAAACCAAAATTGATGAAGGGGTTAGATATGGATTTGGCTATAGGCATGGGTCTAAAGCCTGTTTAATATATATCATGGCAGGACACCCAATTCCCCATAAATACAATATTAGAGGTTGAATTCAATGTAGAAAGCCTATACTTATATTTTTGAAGCATGTGTTTAATATCATTCTAAGGTATGTGTTCCGGCCTGCAAGAAAGAGTGAGTTTGATTATCTTCTTAAAATATCATTTGAAAAACAAAATTCATTTGTAATTGCATGATGAAAAAGAGTCAACGTATATGAGTGTGAAGTTCTGCAACTTTAACTAGCCCGGGCTTGGCTTCATGAATAAATAGGAATACGTGGCTTGTAACAATGTATCCCTATTCATGAATAAATAGGGATATGTGGCTTGTAACAATGTATCCCTATTCATGAATAAATAGGGATACATGGCTTGTGACAATGCATCCCTATTCATGAATAAATATATCATTTGAAAAAAAAAAATCATTTGCAATTGCATGTATCCCTATTCATGAATAAATAGGAATACATGGCTTGTAACAATGTCAACTATAAATACTTATACTAGTTTAGAAACTCGTGTAGGTATTATCTTCATGTACTAAAATGAGTTGAAGGGTTCCATCCTTAGGACACCCTAATATTCAAGTGTTTGGAATATGTAATATCACTAAGATGAAAATTCAACCTTCAAGACATTTTCATTTAAGCATGAGTTTCGTTTGAATGTTTGTTTTAGCTTATAAATTACAGAACTGCACTTAAATGGGGAGGAAAGTTAGTGATTTAAGTGAATCATCGGACTGTTAAATGTGATCGGATTTGACCAAAGATCTTAATGAGTGTTGTAACTTGGATTTGGAGGTATCAAGTACATGGCCATGTAAACGAATTCTTCTTCATTGATTCTCATAAATTTAATGACTAGAGCTTTTATTGTCAAATATTTTATTCATATTAGATTATTCTGATATATGTAAGTTAAATATATGCACTTGTAATTGGGCTATTGAAGTGACGGACTTCTATCTCTTTTAGCCTAGATACAAATTGCAAAAGAATCTGAAAAAGGGAATATACCCGTGACGCAACTGCTCCAGGGTAAAAAAACTGCCAAAGGAACATGAGATATGGAATATACACCCGAGGTTACTAATTCCGGGTTAATTACTACCATAACCACTCCTAAAAGTGTTTTATACTACTGTAGTGGAACAAGAATGTTCTTTGACAGTTTTTCTCAATTTAGTGTTATAACTTATTTTTTCATATCAATCGAGACCTACATAAAGAACTTCTTGTGACCTTTGGAAAAGACAGGAAAATCACTTAAGTGATCGAAACGGTCTTTGGTATTAACAATTAAAACAAAGCACAAAACTCTATTTATATTTCTTGTAGCCTAGAACAAGAGGAAACTTTGACTGTCTGATCTTCGAAGGGGTTTCGTGTAAACTTAAACATCGATAAAGACCATAATACTTTAAGGAAGGCGTTAACAAGAAATTTGATTATTATCCAAGATTGCTATCCAATTTATTTTCCAGCCCATTTCTACGACATTATCTCGAGAGAGACATTGCGGGTAATAAATCGTGAGTTATGAGTGTTTGAGTACTCATGATGCGTCTGTAGCGCCACCCGAAGAGCAAGGGAGAGAAGAAGCACTGCAACCACCAACATCCACCAATTCATGTTCTTCAACGCCGTTTGATTTTGTTTGCTTTGCTTTTTGCTTTTTGCTTTTTGTGTGTGATTTGATAGACCCCGGGCTCGGTTTGTATGCATTTGGCGTAGCCAAGGTATCAAATAATGCGGGATGTCAGTTTAGATTCTTTTTTTTTGGAAAAATAAGGTATCAAATAAGGCTGGATATCAGTATAGATTCTTTTTGTTTGCAAAATGATGCCGATGTAGATCCAGTGAAGTAAATGGTGTCGGTGTAGAATGAGGGGTGGATCTACATGTGAGTCCCATATTTTTAGGGTAAAAATATATTTATATACAATTTATTAGTATAATAATTAATTAATAAATATGACAATTCTTTATAATTATACGTTCCTATATAATAAATTCTACTCGCTCCGTACATTTTTGTTCTTCCCATTTTTTCATTCACTATTCACATCTTGTTAGAATATTCTCGATTTCTCTCGACATATATAAAAAACATAGTCATATTTGATATTGTTTTGTTAGTATCGACGAGTACTTTAACAAGATATAAATTTTATAATTTTTACAAATTTAATTTCGGAGATATTTATCGTAGAAAATATGTCTCGATAAATATGCCGGGAAGATATGAGAAGAATAAAAAAGGACGGAGAGAGTATTTAGTAATAAGGGTGCGTCTGACATGTGTATTATCAGGTATTATGGGTATTATTTCAGACACATAATAAACATGTATTAAATTTCTCTAAAAACCCGATCGGTATAACTTGTCTTATACGTGTATTAATGGGTATTATGGGATATGAAAATATGGCAACAATACACACAAAAAAGGTTCGAGATCCAGCTTTTGGAGTATTACGAACATGTATTTTTAGTTATGGATGTCTATTTACCACCCGATGTCAATCGAATCTCACATTCCACTTCTTCGTTATTCCAGTTCCTCTTTCGTTCTTCTTCAAAGACGAACACAAGGTATTCAGTCTTCGTCATTCTTCGTTCTTCATCAAGTTCTTCGTTCTTCCAGTTCCTCTAGATCTTCGTTCTTCGTTCTTTGAGCCACCATTTCTTTGTTCTTTCTCCAGATCTTCGACCAGTGCTTCCTTCGGATCCGGTTCGTCCAGTTCTTCGTTCTTCCTCTAGGTTATCTTTTCGTTCTTCAATCCTCCTCTCGTCTTCGTTCTTCCTTCGTAAGCTCATTTGTGTTCAGCTCTGTACATAGTCTTCTCTCAGTTTATTCTTCCTTTTTTAGTTTATTAGCTTTTAGGGAGGAATAATGTGATATTTGTAATTTGTTTGTGGAATCCTAGTTTAAGAGCCCTAAATTCCTTTTTACAAGAACACTAATTGAAGAAAATCCCTGAATTTTTTGCCTTGCCTTGCTGAATTTTGGCCTTGCTGAATTGTAAAATCCTTAATTTTTTCCCTAAAACAAACTTGATGTACACCAACAAAAATAATCAGTGATGTACACCAACAGAGATTTGGTGATGTAAACCAACAGAAATCTGGTGTTTGTGTTGTAATAATAATGTACTAATGTTCTACTTTTCCTTATTTTGGGTTTTGTTGGTCTCAGCATTTAGTTTTTGCTTTTCATAGAACGAACGCTTGAACTCCTCAGCTTCCTCAATAGCTCCACAAAAGTGTGCAATAAATTGTGCAAACTCAAGTTGATATATGAACTGATGTTGTGGAGCTATTGTTCAACTGTGGAGCTATTTGTTCTACTAATGTTCTGCTGGTATAAAAGATATATGAACTGATATATGAACCGATATAATGTTCTACTTTGGAGCTATTTGAGGTAACAGAAATCTTATGCTTGTCTTGTAATAATAATCTACCGATATAATTGTTAGAAGTAAAAGATATGAACATATTTCCTGATGCTGAAAATATTAACTGATGTTGAA
>NW_027367793.1:0-54916 GCF_046119375.1 Phyllobates terribilis
GGAGTTCTACATGATTTTCATTTCCTATGAAGTGGTAGGTTGATTCCACTCGAGAGGAGTATAGTTTAAGTGTGGGGGATTTTATAAACACGTCTATGATGCCTCTATTAATAATAATTAGACAGTATTTTGGTAAGTTATGAGCTACATTAGTGCATATTAGGATAAATTGATGATTCTACATGGAATGTGCAATATCATGTGATTAAGAAGGTTTTAGAAGACTTTAAAATATTTGAAGGCTTAGAGGATCTAAAGATAATATCAAGACCGAATCCGAAGATGAAGAGTTGAAGACCGAGTCAAGGATGCGAGTTGTAGAACACTATACTGGGTTCAAATGGTTATTTCTCTCAGCTCCGATGTCCAAATTAAGTAATTCTAAGTTGAGGAGTTATATAACAAAGTCTAGTTTCTACTATTAAAAGATGAAATTAATCAGAGTTCAGAGTCAAATGTTAAGTTATTTTTGCTACAACGTCGCAGATGTTGAGATGTGATCGGCGGCGGTAGCCGATAATCTTAGACGCCCGCCGATTCTGGTTGTTAGTTGGGCCGATATTTCCTTTGCAATCTAGATGGTTGTTCATAGTTGGGCTGGCCAAGATTCTACATCAATTTGTTATCTTTTAGTTAGTTTAATTTGGTTATTAATTTCTTTCTTAGTCTAGAAGATTAGGGCTAGTATTTAAGGAGAAAATCTATTATTTTAGGGTTAGCTTTTCTTATCCATGCTGCCTCATTTTCTCCTTTTCAGAGAGTTTGGAGATTTCTCCATTGTTGTGTAAGATGATTATGGGCTAAGTGTTCATCGCTTAGCCAGATTATGAAATTTCCAGTCTGATAAAGTTGTGAGATTTTCTATCCCTTACCTATTGATTTATTGATGTTATTAATTCTCTTGCGTTTGAATGATTAGGATTATAGATATTTGCTAGCTTGACAACCTATCTATATATTGATTATATCCACTGCTAGGATAAATTGTGCATGTTTGATGTATTCTATTCCTTCGAAGCAAGCATGTATTCTAGTATATGTTTGTGCGAGGCTTATGTGTAGAGAATTGATATTTAGGGCTAGTCACTCTTGCCCATATCCTGGTACTCTGTGCTTAATGCCTCCTTTGGTTTGAATATTGACGTTTGTCGTGGTTAACTAATTAGGACATGATTAGTATGCTATGTTTGAGGTGCTAGCTACTTTCGTATAGGAGTAGGAACTCAATTGCAATAATTTGGTATTGGATGATTTTTTACGATCAACTTGTCTGTTGGAAATGGATGATTTAGCGAAGTGATTTGACTATTTGATTCTCACATAACTTTGCTCTTATTTTCATGCGTTTATCCCTTTGTTTGTTGATTGATTCCATTTTTAAACCCTCTTTTTTACTTTGTCACTTGAGTGCTTTTGCTGACAAGACACGCATTCTTGTGATTGGTTACAAATAAATTGACATTAATTACAATTATCAAGTATCTATACCTCATGTGGATTCGACCCATACTTCCACTCTACTACCTTTGAATTGTTTAGTTTATTACATAGTCGTGTTTGTCTGCATATAAAACAACCGGACAAACACGCGTTATCACCTATAAAATTGTTACCATGTCAAGTGAAGGATAACTCCCCGTACAACTGAGAAATTCATAATCCCTTGCAAACCATTACAATCAATCTTGCTCCTATTAATTCAGGACTAAGAATCATCAAATCCTTCTTTTCTCAAGAAGAGGATATTTACACAAGTCTGCATTGATATTAGAGAGAAGCTTTTTCTCTAGCAATCCCTAATTTTAACTTGTGCTATCAAAATACACTCAGAGACGTTTCTCTCTAAAAACACCAAGCTAAAAACCAGTTTGGAAAAACAAATACACGTATTCTCAAGGGGTTTAGAGAGATTTTTCTCCTTCTAATAACCCCCAACCAAACAAATTTTGGAATGTTTTTCCAAATCAAAATCATTATTCAGCAGTATGATGTTCGTTTGAAGACCTAGCCTGCTGAGAACCCTTGATTACTTAAACGAACTCATCTCTTAGACCTAAACTGTTCATGTCTCCTAGATAGTGAGCTCTCTCCAGATCCGTTTTGTTGGTCTGCATCTTAGACCAATAAAGCTGTAATTTTGACACTTAATCGAACCAATAAGGTTGATTATCCTTGGCCACACTCTCCCCCGATCAATATCGGTCCTGAGATGGCGTGGATTTTCTAGTCAGCAGAGACTCATAAGTGAATACTTGCACAACAAGCAACATTCTACAAATTATAATCAAACTCTATCTTTAAAAAAAATTGGGCTCCTATTTTTGCCCAATTAACTTCTTTTACCCAATAGAGTCCTAAAGCCCATAACTTGGCCTTTAAAAAAATCCTAGAAAAAAATTAATATGCAATACATTCCTAGTAAGTTAAGAATAATTATGGGTGCTTCTTTGCTTGGTTAAGTTTGGCTTTTGTATTAGTTCGGACGTTGGGGACTTGATTTGGTTTTGTGTCTCTCAAATATCTCTTAACTGGGCAACGTCGTGTAGTTGAGACTCCTGAAGATCCCTCATTTGTATGAGAGAAATGTCATGGTGACCTATTCATCACCGTCGATCCTGTCCGGAATTCGTTTTATTCTTAGGCTGCTCTACCCCTCTGCAATGTTAATTTTCCTTGTTTGTCTGTTTGTGGGTATTCTTTAACCAATGTATTCCAGTTCCCGATTTTTTAGGCTCTCGATTGTTATGGTTTTATCACATCATGGTAATCAAAATACTGACCTTTTATAAATAAAAAATAGGATAGGTTTCAGGAGTTTTACACAAACTTGTTAAAAATCCAAAGAGTATAAAAGAATTTTTGAATTAAAATTATAAGATATTATCTAAAATCCTTGACCATGTTAATTTTTTCGGCTGTTTTTATAAACTTCTGGGGAAAAATAGCTAAGAAACATACTATTAGTACTAGTGTCTTACTCAAGCGAGTTCTCTCTTGGAACCTCCACCAACAAACCTCATCTCAGAAAGGATGGAGAAGAAGAATGGTGAGAAAGAAACATGGAGATCTACATCCCATAAATGTCTATCAATGATGGAAAATCATTCTCAATAGCAATGCGGTGGTAGATCTCAACAGACCTAGAAACCTTTAGACTATTTCTTAATACACCACCATGAAGAAGAACGCCAAAGCAAGGCAGTACATCCTCAATGGTTTTGACAGGGTGGACATGGATAAGGTTCTTTACATTGACAATGCTAAGGACATGTGGAATTCTCTCAAGGAGATGCATGAAGGAAGTGATAAACTCAAGGCCATTAGGAAGTTCCAACTGTAAAATATTATTCCTTCAAGATGAATAAAATTGAATCCATCTCTGAGTACTACTCCAGATTTCAAAGACTATGTTCTAAACTCTCAAACTCAGGAGTTATTCTTGAAGAGGAATCCAAAGCATTGGTCATTGTGAATGGCCTGACTGAGAAGTTCTCTTTAGTCAAGGTAATAATGAGAAACACTCCTAGCGCTTTTTCTATTCCTCTTCCCTAGATCATCGACAAACTTGTTGTTGATGAGGCAGAACAATACAAGGCAAACCCCTTCAAAGAGGTTGAGAGAAGTGTTGCCTTATTAATTAAAGCTGGTATCTCCAAAGCCTTTTCTAAGCTTGAAACGGAGAATGATAGTTCTTTCGATGATGAAGAAGAAGATGAGATGACTGCCTTATTCACCAAACCATCAAGAGGCAAGTCATCAAGAGAAAGTTCAAACCAAGCTTTTAAAAGAGAGATTTGAAGGAGTATATGTGCTACCAGTGTAAGGATAAGGGACACCTTGCAAGAAATTGTCCAAATTCTTCCGGAGAAGAGAAGCAAGAAAACAGATCTCCTCAAGAGAACACGTTCTCTAGAGGAAAGTTTCAGAAAAAGAAGGCCCTTGTTGCTGCATGGTGATCTAATTCTGATGAAGAAGTTGATGTCAATGGAGCTTCACAAGGAAGATGTCTCATGGAAAGAGGATCTGATGGTGAATCTACAAATTCTGAGATAGCTTCTAATAACCTTTTTAACTCTCTTAATGAATGTGATAAGAGCCAACTGATTAAGATTATTAGAGAACTCGAAAAAGAAAATGGTGAATTACAAGAAAAACCTATTGAATATGAATATGAGATAGGTTGTCTTACTGCTTAGAACACCCACATGAGTAAACAAGTTAGAAACCTATTGCCTTATCTAAATCTAAGAAAACTCTATCTAAATATGAAAAATTGCATGTGAGTCTTTGAAAACTTGTTCTAGTTGTTAGGGTAAAACTCATATGGAAGACACAAAATCTAAGTCTTCATGTAGCATGTTAGAGAACATCAAGTTGGATGATTTGTCTTATTCTATTGATGAGAAAACTGTGAATCAAACTGTGTTCATTAGACCGAGGTATGATCGTGTTCCTTATGAGGGCAACACTGAGGAACAGTCCGATCACGAAAAGATTTGTGTAGAACTGGATAGTAAGAACGAAAGCTTAAGCTTAGATCTATCGACTTCGAACGACATGACACTGTTTCTTGAATAAAAGATAAAAGTTCTTGAGAAGAATCCTCAACATAACTCCTCTGATTCTTCAACCAAGAGCTCTCCCAAGAGTTCTAAGAAGGAAAAGAAGAGGTTCGGTGGTCAACTTGCTCAAGCAATGTTTATGTAAATCAAGCATAATGAGTGAACATCAAAGAGAATAGCTAGAAGAAGCAAGATTCATTCAAATATGGAAAGGGTAAATATGGTCATATTTTGTACCACAAGGTCTAATAGCATTGTGGTCAAAATGGACATGGTATCCAAGAAGAAGAAGGAACTTGAGCCTATAAGAAGAGGAGCAATGCTAATTCTGGTACTGGAACTGGTCCTAACCTTAATTCTGTGCAGGGAAACATTCATAAGAACACTAATAAGAACTCTTCTGCTTCTCCACCCATAAAAGCCAGGCTTACATGTGTTAAAAAAGCTTAAGTTTCTTTGTGCAGATTGAAGTGAAGAAAGAACATATGTGGTACTTTGACTGATATGTCGACTATGGCGCTAGGATCGTGGATCCAAGGACATCTCTCCCTCAGCTCAAGAAATGGTGTTCAACATCAAGTTTTGTGGTGGTGTGAAAGGTAGAAGGAGTGATGGACGTGATGAGATAGCTAGGGAGGATGGAGCTAATAATGGGGGGAACAAGTGTAAGAGGTTAGTGTTTGGGTTGGCTTGGAGGGATTGAACAAGTGAAGGAGGTGAGTGTTTGGGAATGTGTTTGCAACACTTGATAGAACCAGTGGCCTAGTTCGGAAGAGGAGGAGCTATGCTCATTTCAACATTTTTCAAAATAATCCAAGCTACATAACACTAAGGGGCAACACCCGTTATATAGAGTTTTACATATAAAAAACTGAAGGCTCAAGAACTAGGTCTAGGCCCATGAGGAGACTGTGTGCCTTGCAAGGGTTCCACACGTCTTCAAACAGTAACTATCTTAAGGAGTTCAAAAATAACTAAGGAAAGATAAGAGAGAAAATATAGGGTAGTGCGTTAGCTGAACCATGCAAAACGACATCACGCTATATGTTGCTTTGCGGTCTTTGCGGTCCTTGTTGGGAAGGCGATCTTCACATTTCGTGATCCGAGATGGTGAGGGGGTATTTTACTTGAACTTGGACCTTTAGAGAAACATCATCGTCGATCTTGCTCGCGACTAGGGATTGTACGGCTTGGGATATTGATTGCACTCTTGCTCAGGTTATGGGTCCATTGGACTTTACCTCGAGTGCTTTCCCTATTCTTTCGTGAGGTTTCCTATGCTATCACTCTCCCCTTATTGGTTGAAAAGCATCCTCGCTTCGTCACCATCATCATCGAGGTCAAACAAAGAGTTGAGGGAGAGGTCTCCGATGTTTAAAGTGGGATGTATGTCATAGGAGTCTGGAAGCTCAATACCTTGAAGGGGCCATCACCGCGCAAGTATATCTTCGAACACCATCTAGAGGGAAAACATTCCTTGTGGAGATGGACCTATACATAGTCGTCGAGTTCAAAGGAGACAACACGACGAGCTTTGTTGGGTTGGCGCGCATACTGAACCCCACGGCACTTTAGTTGTTCCTTTGTACTCGCATGGAGCTCCTTGATGAAATCCACGACTTTGTATGCTCTGGGATTGTCCTTGTTGCGAAGTGGGTGCGGTAATAAGTCAAAAGGAGTTAGGGGATTGCATCCACAGACAACCTCAAAGGGAGATGTCTTTGTCGTTGAATGAACTGATTTGTTGTAAGAAAATTCTACACAAAATAGTAAGTCTTCCCAACAGCACGGGTTGGTCTTGAGAGTGGCTCTAAGGAGGGCCCCTAGGGTGCGGTTGATGGCTTCGGTTTGGGGGTGGCAACTAGTGGAGAATAATATTTGATTCCCGGCCTTAACCCATAAAGAACGCCAAAAATGACCAACTAACTTTGGATCGCGGTCGGATATAATGGACTTTGGAATGTCATGGAGCTTAACTACGTGGTCAAATATGAGGGTTGCGATGTCTCCCATATTATGGGTGCTTTTGCACACCATAGAGTGAGCCATCTTACAAAAACGGTCGACCAACACAAAAATGCAGTCTCTCCCCTTCTTAGACATGGCCAACCGTACTACAAAATCCATGAGATGTCTTCCCAGGGGGACATGGAATAGGCAATGGTGTGTATATGGCATGTGCGAGGGCTTTGTATTTGGCATGGTGGCAAGTGGAACAAGCGTGGCAATAGGAGTGGACATGATGTTCCATTTTAGGCCAGAAGAAGTACTCTTGAAGGGTGGCAAGCGTCTTATCTACGCCAAAATGACCACGCCCATTAATGAGGAGGTGGAGAATGGAGGAGGTAGGTATACATAACTTTTAGGTCTTGTAGAGGTACCCATCATCCAAAATATAGGTATCATCAGTATTCTAAAAAACGCTATGCGGGTGCAAGATGGTGAGAGGGGGCCTAGCCTCCAGCCTAGACGGATCAATATTATAACACTTATTTTTTATATTTTAATATAAATTCCTTATATGAAAAACTAAATTAAAATATATTGATTCATAATTTTCATAGTAATTCATAATTTAACTATATAATATTAATATAAGCATATAATTTACTAATTAATCATCCAAAATTCATAGACTTTATAATATTCGTCATAAAGAAGATCTACAAGACCAAAACAAGAAAAAATCATATAGTTTTCAACACACATTTTAATGTAAGTAATATTAAATAACTATTCATAAGTCATAGTCGTAGTCGCAGGCTCTTAGCGGATGTTGGTCGCAGTACGAGGGCGAGGGACATGGAGAGCTGAACAAGGGTGAGAGGCGGGATGAGAGGTGAGGTGAGAGGCAGCTGGTGGGACGAGAGGTGACGACATGCCAAGATGGAGGTAGGAGGTAGTAGGGACGACAAAGTTCTCAATTAAGAGGGAGAGGGGTGAGAGGTGAGAGGCGAAGGCGTGGGACGAACGAGAGGGTCAGATTGATTTTTAACTTTTAACCTAAATAAGAACACATACCCCTTCCAAAAAAAGAACGCATACCCCCGCCTAGAAAAAAACGTAACGCCTAGACGCACATAGCCTCCTAGGCGGGCGATTTTTGTTTCCACCACCTAGCAAAAAAGGACTAGCTCCTAGTCGGAACATTAGGGTGCCGCCTAGCGCCTAGGTGCATTTTTAGAACACTGGGTATCATGTTCCCCCTTCATAAGGTAAGTATCAAAATGGGATGGAAGAAAGGGTCCTTCTCATATAGTAACTTGGTAAAAGCAAACTCTAAGTAAAGATACATCAAGTCTAGATATTAAGGCATACCTCCATGAGAGAGCATCGACAACCATAATTTCCTTCCTCTTTTTGTGTTTGATAACATATGGGAATGTCTCCATGAGCTCAACCCACCGAGCATGGCGTCGGTCGAGATGATCTTGGATCTTGAGGTAGGTTAGTTTTGTGTGGTCGTAATGGATCACAAACTCCTTTAGCCACTGGAATTGTTGCCATGTTTTGAGAATGTGGATCAATGCATAAAGTTCATTGTCATAAATTGGGTAGTTCAGCATGGCACCAGACAATTTCTTAGTAAACTAAGTGATAAGGTGGTGGTCTTGGATATGGATGCCACCAATGACAATGTTGGACGTGTCACATTCAACCTCAAAGATCTTAGAGAAATTTGGAAGCTAAAGAAGGGGCACGTTGTACAATCTTTGTTTAAGGGCTAAAACGTGTGATCATGCTTGTCAGTTTAGAGGACGTCAACGCCCTTCGTGGTGAACTCATGCAACGGGGTTACCAATGAACTAAAATCCCGTATGAAACGGAGATATAAACTAGCAAGGCCAAGGAAAGAGCGCACCTGATTGGAAGTAGTAGGTAACGACCATTCACGGATCGCGTGTACCTTTTCGTCATCAATACGCACGCCATCGTGACCGACTATGCAACCAAGGAAGTTGTGGAAGGTGAACAGAACACGCAATTCCCCAAGTTAACATAGAGTGTTCTTCTGAACGCAGATCAAGACAACGCAAACATGACCAAGGTGGAGGTCAAGGGTCGCATTGTAAACCAAGATATTATCAATGTATAGCACCACAAATTTACCAATGAAAAGTCAGAGAATGCGGTTCATAAGATGCATGAAGGTATTGGTGTGTTGGTAAGCCCGAATGGTATAACAAACCATTCATATAAACCTTGATTGGTCTTGAAGGCGGTCTTCCACTCGTCACCTTTGCACATTCTGATCTGGTGGTAGCCACTATGAAGGTCAATTTTGGAGAAGGTAGTGTCATCGTGGAGTTCATCAAGCATATCATCTATCCAGGGAACTGGGTGTCGGGACTTCACGGTGATTTGATTGATAATGCGGCAATCCACACACATGCGCCAAGATCCGTCCTTATTTGGAACAAGAATGATAGGGACCGCGCAAGGGCTCAATGATTTGTGCACATAGCCTATGTCTAGGACTTCTTGCACCTGACACTGGAGCTCTTTAGCTTCCTCGGGACTAGCACGATAGGCCACGCGGTTGGATAGATAAGCACCTGGAACAAGATCGATTTGGTGTTTAATGTGACGCAAGGGGGCAAGCCACTTGGTAGTTCATCCGGCGTGATATCCTTGAATTCTTCAAGTAAGCTCATCATGCCCGGAGGTAGCGCGATATCCAAAGGGTTTATATCAATACTGTGTTTGGGCACTAATAGGAAACAAGGGTGCCAGCCGCCAAGTATGGTGGCGATGTCGGGTGAGAAGCAACCGGTGCTCGCAAGTTCCTTGTATAAGAACGGAGGGAGCTGGATTCTTAGGCACGCAAGATGCCATGGTGCCTGGAGAAGGAGAGACGTCGACGCTTGCGCAAATGTGATCTTGTGATTTGGCGATTTCCACAGCTTTAGCATGGCTCCTTTCAACTTGGTCTTCTAGGATCTCCTTTGAGGTCATGGGAAGTAGTAAAATATGTTTTCTATTGTGATTGAAGAGATAGGTGTTCAGGAAATCATCATGGAGCACTTTGCGGTCGAATCGCCAATGGCATCCTAGCAAAAGGTGAGTAACATCCATGGCAGTAACATCACAAATAACAAAATCCATGTAATGACCAATTAAAATGTGACATGGAATTTCCATAGTACCACGTCACCTTACCATAGGTAATCTCTTAGAAGTAGTGAGGTTCTGGATGTGGAGTGGTGGGAAAGTTGAGGTGGATCACCACCTTCTCGTTGATGATGTTGCATCATCTACCACCATCTGCAAAAACACTGAGAGAGGCGTTAAGGACTAAGCAACGAGTGTGGAACAGATTCTCCCATTGGTCGGCAAGGTCAATCTCCTTAATGGTAAAAACGCGACGAGTGACTAGACTCAATGGCACACTGACGGTGGAGTCGAGGGGTGCACAAGTGTAGGCTTCGTCGGTCGGAGAAAATGTAAGGTCATGAGTAATGGGTTCCCCATTTCCGTAGTCATCATAGTGTGGCGCTTCATCAAAAGATTCATATCCGGATTGAGTGGAGTAAAGCACACGCTTGTTGTCAGGGCAGTCGCACTGCAAATGACAACGTCCTTGACATATATAACAAACCCTATCCTAGGCATGAGCATTGTTTGAGGCCACATGGAAAGGAGTGCGAGGTGCCGAAGTAAGCAATCACAATGGCACGAGTGGCAAAGGTATGCGAGTTGTCGGGTTTCTTGGACGAAAAGACGAGTGTGGATGCACAAGAACACTGGAGTTAGAGGAAAACTGAATTGAAGTGTTAGAAGGATACCTAGAAGGAGAGCGAGTCCAAGCCTTGCGACGTTGCTTTTGACGCTATTGTTGTTTTTAGTAATCCATTGTGGGTGGGATAGCTTTGTTAGATCCTTGGTTCCCAAAGGTCGGACCTTGTCTCTAATCTCCTCATCAAGACCGCGGATAAACATAGTACGAAAAGCAGTGCGACCAGCTTGAACGCCACCCTTGTGCAACATATCCTCAAGCTTAGAGAAAAACTCAAAAGGTGTCTTGGAACCTTGTGTTTCCAAAGTAAGCTTGAAGCGCATGGCTTCCTTTTGGTCTTCTGGGACATACTTTTTGGTTATGACGTACATGAGTTGATTCCAAGGTTCAACTAGGGGAAGACCTCGTCATGCACGATCTGCGATGTATCGATGCCACTAAGATTGCTCGGCATTGGTGAAATGCAAAGTCGTGATCTCTAACTTTTCGGAATTTTCATACTGTTAGTGAGCTAAGGCATACTCAGTGCTTTGTTTCCAGTATAGAAAACGGCCAGCAACATACTTGCCATCAAATGTGCCAAACTTGACCTTTATTTCCCGACGTCTGGAGAAGTTGGGGGGAGGGGGAACGCGATGAATGACCTTAGGTGTGGGAGTGAAATACGTGCGCCCTTCATGACGTGTTGGGGTGATGGGAGTACTCAAAAGGGGGTATCCACAAGGGGCTGCGATGATTCATCGTGTGTGTACGCCTATCTTGATGGGGAGCACGTGTATGGAGGGTAGCGTGATAATGCCTGGGTGAAGAGAGTTGAATGTAGTCGCCACCTACCTTGTCATCATAAATTTCTTGAAGCGATACATCATAGGGAGGATCATCTTCGTCCGCCTTAAAGTCATCCTTGGAAGCATACGTGGATTCGTAAGGATCCGCCTCATCTGAAAAAATGTAGTGTTGATGATCCTGTTATCCACGATGCGTTCTAACGCGTCAAGTGCAGGTGGCCGTAGTTGCTTGCATAAAGGTGAGCTCCTCATATGTGATGTCTTTAGGACCTTCTATGACTGGGAAGTGCGGGGTGCAAATGACCAAATTGCGCACAAGGCCGGCAGGAGAGGATCACACTGGTGTTTTCCTGTAATCGTGTATGTGATTGGGCATATATGACGTTGTATGGGTGACCTATGCTGAAGCAAATAGGCGGCCAGACTCAAGGAAAGCAAGGCGGTGCCTAAGCATCGTGATTTCCTCCTCGGCGGATGTGGCATCCGCAAACATGGGAATGATGGATGGATTGCGCGAAGAAGCATCCATGACTTGGACATGGGGTAGAAATACTTAATGAATTCATTGAATACGAAACTAGGTCAAAACACACGCAGAAGTACAATTAGAAAAGAGCGACAAGATAGATCACGAGTCAACCCGCAATATATAAACTTGCACATGGTATAGGAGAGGTCATTTATGTGAAGTGATATAGAGGAAGCAAGCAATATCAGTAGGAAACCAAAATGTCATGCGTAATGATTTGAAACACCACATTAAGTAATCTTTTGAAGATGCAAGTAATCAAGTAAATAGTAATCAGACGACAAATAGCATACACGTCGCGTTAACAATAAGGGGGACTTGATTCTGAAGGGAAAAGGTTCAAGAACATTTATGTTGTTGATCCTTCTTTTGTTCCCGATGAAAGACTTTGTCTATCCTCTATGAAAGATAACTCCTCTTTGTGGTATAAAAGGCTAGGTCATGCTAGCATGGATCTCATTCATAAGTTACAAACAAAGGAGTTGGTAAGAGGTCTTCCACAGATCAACAAAGAAAGAGCATAACTATGTTCTCATTGTGTGATGGGTAAGCAAGTAATAACCTCTTTTAAGTCCAAGACTCAAGTATCAACTTCTAAACCTCTTTAACGTGATTCATATGGACCCATGAGTGTCCAGAGTATTGGTGGAAGCAAGTACATACTTTTTCTTGTTGATGACTATTTTCGCTTCACTTGGACGATCTTCATAAAATTCAAGAGTGAAGTGTTTAGTCGCTTCAAGGAACTTGTTCCTTTGCTAGAAAAGGCCATAGATCTTCCACTAAAAATAATTCATTTTGATCATGGAACTGAACTAAAAAAACAAGGACTTTCTAACCTTTTGCAGGGAACATGGAATTGAGCACAACTTCTTTGTGCCTTACACTTCTCCACATAAAAGAGTCGTCGAGAGAAAGAATAAAACACCGGAAGAGATGGCTAGAACCATGATAATCTCTAGTAATATCTCTCAAGGGTTCTGGGCTAAGGTTGTCAACACTGATTGTTACATTCTTAATAGGGCTATGCTTTGTCTCTTAATCGGGAAAACTCCATGTGAGTTGTACAAAGGTAAAACCCCAAACATCTCTCATCTAAGGGTTTTTGGTTGTTAGTATTTTATGATAAATATAGGTAGCAACAAACCTGGAAGTTTGATGCTAGGAGCGTGAAGGTATCTTCTTGGGTTACACACCTAAGAGCAGTGCATATAAAGTGTTCAACACTCACACTAAGAAGGTTGTTAAAAGTTTTCGTGTTGAATTCAATGAAATTCATGTAACTAAACCTTCCTAAGGACCCTAATAAGGGTGAAGGGAACACTATTCCCATCTCTGGTGTGAATTATGATGATGATGTTCCACCTGCAAAGTCATCTTCTATGATTCTACTAAATCAAGATCAACCTCAACTTGTTCCAAATGTTAATTATGATAATTTGGATGCTCTAGTTGATTAAGAAGATGAGATAATCAATCCCTTTGCTGAGGTGTCTCTTGAAGAGAACACCGTTCCCATAGCATCTTCGTCATCTGGAATTTTTTTCAACAGAGAAAAGAGGATAACTGAAGCTTTTAACAAGAATGGCTTTGAAGATCAATATAATTGTGCTAACAATGCTTTTGTTTCTCTTTTGAAACCAAAGAACATCAGTGAAGCATTAAAGGATGAAGACTGGGTGATAGCTACACAAGAAGAGCTTGTCGAGTTTGAAAGGAACAAAGTATGAAAATTGGTTCCTCGTCCTCTTGTTCGACACATCATAGAAACAAGGTAGGTGTTCCATAACTGGAGTCGTCTCAAGAAACAAGGATCGTCTGGTATCTCAATGTTACAATCAACAAGAAGGCATAGATTATGATGAAACTTTTTCTCCTATAGCTTGCCTTGAAGCCATCAGACTCCTCATCGCATATGCATCTCATCAAAATTTCACTCTATCTTAAATGGATGTGAAAACAACGTTCCTTAATGGCAAGATCAATGAAAAGGTCTATGTTAAGCAACCTCCTAGTTTCGAGGACTCCTCAAATCCATACCATGTCTACAGATTAGACAAGGCTTTCTATGGTCTTAAACAAGCTCCATGATCTTGGTATGAATGTCTTGCAGATTTCCTTCTCAAGAATGGATAGAAGAGGGGTTTGACAGAAAAAACAATGTTCCTTATGAAGAAGAATGGAAGCATCTTGTTGATTCAGATATATGTAGATGACATTATCTTTTAATCCAGTAACTTATCTCTTGTAGAAACCTTCAAGGAGCTTGTGAGTAGCAAGTTCAAGATGAGTGTGAAAGGATAACTGTCTTAAAAAAAGTAGGGTACCCAGATCCATCAATAAAAGTACTTGAAGGAAATCCTAAAGAAGTACAAGATGGAGAATTGCAAGCCAATAAACACCCGAATCTCTCCAACAACACATCTAGGAACAGATCCTACATGGAACAAGGTTGAAGAGAAACTCTACCAAGGTATGATAGACTCTCTCGTGTATCTAATGGAAAGGAGTCCAAACATTTTGTTCTCTGTATGTCTTTGTGCAAGGTTTCAATCGGATCCAAGAGTATCTCACATTGTTGTTGTCTTTAGATGCCTCAAGGGAGCAGAGTCCATTGGTCTATGGTATCTTAAGGATTATCCAATGAGTCTCCTTGGATATACTGATGCATACTAAGCTGGATTCTTTTTGATATGAAAAGCACCTCTAGGATGGTGCAATTCTTTGGTCTATGTCTTGTTTCTTGGGGGTCAAAGAAAGAGAACAATGTTGCACTGTCCATAACTGAAGCTGAATATGTTGCTTCCATGGCTTGTTGCTCTCAACTCCTTTGGCTCAAGAAGCAACTTGGAGATTTTAGTATGACTTTTGTTTCAGTTCAGATTCTTTGTGATAATAAAAGTGCTATTAATATCTCTAAGAATCATGTACGTCATTCTAGAACCAAGCATATTGATATAAGACATCATTTTCTTAGAGTTCATGTTGAGAAAGGGAACATTGTTCTAGATCATTGTAGAACTGAGGATCAAATTGCTGATATATTCACTAAAGCCTTGAATATATAGAAACCTATGAGAATCTAAGATTGCTTCTTGGACTAATTCCTCTAGCTTAAGTGTGTTTGTGTTATCAGATCTCTTGATTGCCTAGACTTGTTCCATTGACGGGTTCTCTTGACTTGTATTGGATTGAATTGTGCTTTATTAAGGCCTCACCTGTCAAGTAATATTCCTCCTAAATCATATTACAATTCTTGGCTTTAAATGCGTATGTTTTGAGTTGATTACAAAATATAGTCTTCCTTTGTTAGCCCCAAAGTCGACAATCTAATCACATTTTTATCCTGACATTACAAACTGAAATGATAATTGCGTACTAAGTCATCCCTAATCTTGACTACTTGATCTTGATTCCCTAAGAAACCCTTTTAGTCCACATTTGGGAATCAAACTTTTGGTGACAAAACAGTCTACCTTAATTTATAACATGGATATATACTTTTTATTACTATAAGAACATTTTCCTTTATACAAAATGTGCTCATGTCATCCCTATTTTGTAGTACTATAACAGATGGTAAGGTTCTGAGGTGATTTCTCTATGAACAGAACAATGTTTTGTTGTTCAAAATGACTACTTTTTACAGAATTCGCCAGTTCCCGAGGCAATGATGAGTTCTATGGAAGCGTTTTGGTGATTGAATTCGGCTGATTTGATTGGCTTGTGGCCTGTCTGAAGCTTCCTTGTGTAGTAACGGTTATTTTCTGGTGAAGATTGATTTGCATAGTCGCCTACTTGATATTTTTGGCATGATATCTTCAACCGCTCTTTTATAAAAACTCGCATCTTCAACGACCATATGTGTTCTATGTTTTCAAGAAACTCGAGTGGTTATATAAGAAAATAGGTTTGTTTCAAGATCTTCTATCGCTTTCTTGCCTTCTAATATTTCAGAATTTCCTTGCTAAAACTGCTTAAGCTCTTTGTTCTCTTTATAACTACAACAACCTCAAACAAATCATTCTCTACATCCAAAGAAGAGCTTTCAATGGTTGAAGCTTTCCACCAGCAGAAGGCCTCCTCTTCCTTTAGCTATTAATCCCTTGCTATTACCACCACTCCATCAAAATCAATGGCCGACACAACAATGACTAGTTCTTCAGAACACACCCCTTCACCAGAAAAAGAGGTGATTGTTGTTGAGCAACAATCCTCCCCTCTCAGTTCTCCTCCAAAGGCGAGGGATTCACATTCATGGCAGGGTGCCTCAAAAGACGAGGTGTCCAGTCCCTTTCCTTGAGTATTACAAAGGGCATGGCCAAGGTTAAAACTTCCAAGAGCAAAGGTAAAGCACCAATGCTTTCTCTTGATCTCGCTTTTTCCTTCTCTTCGGTGGATGTCCGGTTTTCTGACAGAGAAGTCATCTCTCCTCTCATTATTGGAGAGGAAATCTGGCATCAACAACTCTCTCATGCAGAATAAGCCAGTTCCGGTGAAGGAATCAACACTTTCTATTCTCTTATTCAACTTCAGAGCTGGGACAAGCTCCTCAATGACCCCTTCACGGTGAACGAAGACGTCGTGCACCTATTCTATTCAGGTATGTCTTTTGCCCCAATAAAGAGAACAATTTGTCTATGATATTATTTTTAACTGGGAGTAGAACATGATTCCTCTCACACTAAGTTGGCCGCTCATTCCTTTGGTGTTCAAACTGGGAAGGGATTCAATGTTCTTATGAAGAAGAGAACATGGACAAAAGGAAAGGATTTCAAGACTCAAGGGGAAATAGTCAAGATCATCTTCGGAGGACCTGTCCAAGGTGATCTTCTGGCGAGCGATCTGACTCTTGTCAGAAAGCTACTTAACAAGTTCCTCATTCAGAATGTTGTTCCTAGACAAGATAATAGAGGTATTGTTCTCATCAACGACGCCATTCTCATGGAGAAAATCATCTCCGGTGTGCAAGTTGATTTGTCCAGGATTATGATGGCTCATATATAGAACTGCTAGGGCTGGGCATAGGCCAGAGACCGGACCGGACCGGACCAAACCAAACCCGAAAACCCGAAACCCGAATCTCACAAAAAAAACCCGGACCGAAGATCGGACCAAAAAATTTCGGGTTGGGTTGGTCCGGGTTTCGCTCGGCCCGGTCCGGGCAAAACCCAAACAACCCAATTTCAAAAAAAATAATTTCTATTGCTTTAAAATTTAAAGTTTAATGCATTATTTAAGGTTTAAATAATGCATTTAATCAATTAATTTCCTATAAAAACTTGAACGACCAACAATTAGGCAAGATGAACAAGTAATAAAATGTCAAAAGCATATAAATTATAATATTTTAAATTTCAATATGATTCAAAATACATAAAATATGTTCAAAATAACTTAAGTTAATAACAACTAAATAATCCACATGTAACAAATGTTTAATATTATTCAAAACATGTAAAGATGGTAATATATGCAATAATTATATTTACTATTATTTAAATCGGTCTATCCGAACCCGAACCCGACCCAACCCGAAACCCGAAGTTCAAAAAAGCCCAACCCGAAGACCGATCCAAAATTACTTTGGTCCGAGTTCGGTCCGGTCTTTTCGGTCTGGTCCGGTCCGGGTTTCGGGTTAACCCAACCCATGCCCATCCCTAAGAACTGCTACCAGCACAACACGCATGAACTGCCATATCCTCATCTAGTGAAGAAAGTCATCACCTTTCTCAGCTACTATCCGGAATCTGTGCCAAAAATGATGTTCTCTTCATTCATCACCATCTCCAACATATCATCTATTACATACAAAACAGACCCTCCTGTCTCGATTGAAACTCCAAGGTTAGAAGCATCCCTTGTTCCCTCTGCTCATCCTTTTCCTTATGTTGTTGGTTTTACTCCAAAACTGCTTAAAGAAAGCTTCAGAGGTCTAGAGGAAGTCATCCTTGAGAGTTGCACGCATCTGGGCAACATCATCTCGAAAGTCGAGATGCACTAGGCTTAGACCTCAACCAACATAGAGGAGATGATCAACACCCTGTAGAACCAGAACTCCATTGAAGCCTTTGAAGAGTTGTTGACAGTTATCTCAGAGTTTCCTGAAGCTGTAACTAAGACGGTTCTTGCTAGGAAGGCAATTAAGGAGATGAATAGAAAGAAGAAGATGAATAAGGGAAGTGGATCTAGAGCAGCTAAGGATGTTGAGCATGAGAAGGAATTTGTTGAGAAGACGGATGAAGTGAATGTGGAAAAGGTTGTGGAAGATCCTGAGAAGGATCAAACCAAGGAGGAAAGAACAACAGAAGAACGAGAGTGATCTTCATCAGAATCATGTTACGTTAAACTACAACTAGAATTCCTTAGGCTTTTCCACTATTATTTCCCAACTATAATTTTTTTATTGATATATGACTCTATCCTTGCGATTGATGAATTATATAATATTTTGATGCAAAGTTTTGTTCTATGCTTTGGAGTTATATTATATGTCATTTTTCTAGAGTTCTTATTAATCATTGTTCTCTTGTCTTGTGATATATTTCTATAAGTGCTTTTTGGTAATGTCAAAAGGGAGAAGTGAACTCTAGATATTTGAACATACTATAGTAAGAACATCGTTCTATTGAGGGGAAAGTTCCTTGAGTTTCCAAAGTTCATCTCAGAAAGAAACTATGCTTATGTTGAGGGGAATATCCAATTCACTAATGATTACACTATATTCTTCTACATGTCTCTCTCTGATATGTTCTCTGTTCTTTATATGTCATGTTCTTATGTTTCTCATCATCAAAAGGGAACATTTATATCTTCTATATTAATGTTTTGTCTATTTTTTGAAACGTGAACCATCGAAGACTTACATTGTGGTAAAATTGTCAAATTTCTATAAGTGCTTTTTGATATTAATGTTATGTTTCTTGTCCATGAATAATATACCACAATGTAAGTCTTCGAAGATTCCTTCCTACATAAAGCAGGACCATGTCCTTGGGTTGCTTCGATAAGTTCTTGGATATATCCATGAACCCTCTCAACTGTTGCAACGAAGTTGATTCCATCTACAATGCCGTCCAAAGCAACATCAAACAAGTACTCCCGATACATATTTGCAAAAAGGAAGTACATATTTGCAAAAAGGAAGCGACTCATAAATCAAATAAGGGTGTGTTTGGTAATGTCCTTATAAAGACATTATAAAAATATTTCACGTTTTTTCATAAAAAATATTTTTGTCAAATTTCTATAAGAAAATTTATCAAATTTTTAGAAATTTGATAATATTATTCATGGACAAGAAAATTTAAGGTATGTGTTTATTTCTTGTATAGTATTAGGTCCTTAGTCAACATGTCAACATCTATGTCTTCTATATTAATGTTTTGTTTATTTCTAAGTACATATAATTTAAGGTATTTCAAATAATACATTAAGTAGGATAAATTTGATAATTTTAACTTTCGAGGATACACGTATTCACGAGTCTACCCGTCTAAACGGGTATGGGGGGCAAGTGTCAGCTAGGTGAGCAAGCCTAGCCCGACCCAGTGACTTATATGGGCCTAAAATTTGGGTAAGGCCTAACTTGTATCCACATATGATCAAGTCTAGTTGTTCTTTTTCTGAAAGGAAGGTCTACTAGTTCTTAGTACAATTCTTTGCGTTTAAATCAGTATTATTATTTCAATTTTATTTTTATTTTTTAATATTTTGAAGTCATAAGTTTTACTTTTAAATTTGAATTCTAATTTTAATTAAGGAGTAGATATTTTTAATCATAGTTGTAACTAAAGAAATATGCTTAAATAATTGTAGATATGATAAAAAGAATAAAAATTCAAATTGTTTGAAACGTGAACCATTTGTGAAACACATTTTTTTTACATTCAACAGAATCAAATATAGAAGATGGATCATGAAAAAAATCTCAAAACCTGTCTCATATTTCAAGGAAAAAATTGAAATACCAATGATAAGAATAAAAAATCCAAAAGGGTATAGAAAAAGAAGAAAGTTTTAAAATGAGAAATATTCATATTTGTATATTATTTTTTGTTTTTGTTTTTGTTTTAGTTTTAGAATTAACAGATCATACAAGGAAGATTAGAATTTAAAGGAGATATATGTCTATCAAAAAATTATATAAAAATTTAAATATACAAAAGAGAAGAAAAAAGGAACAAAAGTTTAAAATTTTAAAAGAGGAGAAATCAAAAGCTAGAGCTAAAAAAATTGAATTCGTGACCTTTACTTAAAGAGTTTGATTAGCGCTACAGTAGCAACATGCTATGAGCTCGTTGGACAACTACTTGTTTACATTGTAGCTCTACTAGTGAGATTTCATTGCCTAAAGGACCTTTTAATATGGTAAGCTAGAATTCAAAATAACGATAATGATAACATTAAACTAGTGTTTTTATGAAGTATTTATAAGTTGCATTGAAAAAATGGTGTTTTAAATACTATTAATATTAAAAACTACAATACTACACCCCAATCACTATAATATAAAAATAATTATTTTCAAAATCTTAATATTTTTGGTCTAGTCAAACCCGAGATAATCAGAGTATCACCTAATATCATTTAATTGAAGTTTAACTCTACTCAAAATTGGACGATGTAACTGAAGTACGTAATAATCACACCCATTCCTCTTAACGTTGAAAATTAAGCATTAACTAGAAACCTCCATTGTTGTGTGAAATACGAAAACAAAACAGAACATAAAAATTCTAATTCATTGTGGGTTGGGCTAAGGCCCATCCCTCTCCCTTCCTTAGTGCTCGATCCAGCATGTTTTCCTATACCCTTACATCTCAGATCTACATTAATCTCAAGAATCCCCAAATCGACAACCCTAACCCTAGCAAAATTCATCTACCCTCTTTAATGCCCCCCCTCCTCGTCAGACGGCGGATCTTGGTGTGGTTTTCTTCCGTGTTCAAGGCGCTATCCAGGATTCCATTTACCGAGCAAAATCAATCATTTCCTCTCAGATTCGGACTTCCCAATCTTAGCAGCTCGATGATAGGCGATTGGAGTCATAAGTCCCTCGCTCAGTAGCCAATTCGATCTCCAGATAATCATCACCTTGGATCTCAGGTAAGATTTTCAACTCCCCTTGAGATCTCTTTACATATTTCTTTCGTGTTCACTTTGAAGAACATTAATCCACATAAGATGAGCTGGATCTGGAATTTATACTTGACATGCCTGATGTATCATCAGCGATGTGGCTGTTCCACCTCCTCCCTCCCGCTTATGTGTTCGATATTTTTGTTGTTTCAAGTGAACTCGATTTTTTCTGTTTCTGGGGAAACCCCTCTCTTTTCAGGCGAAAGCCACCTTGTTTCAGACGAGAGCCATGAATCGATGAATCAGACCTACAATTTTTGCAACTTTGAACAAATTATAGGCTCATACACTCTGGATAATAAACCTCAAAAAACCCTCAAATACAATTATGTTCAACAAACTAATGAGAACACTTCAACTCTGAGAAAGAAAAATAGGGAGAAAATTTTAATAAATACCAAAACATCTAACAATGAAAAGCTACAAGTTCTGCAACAAATTATCAACAAGTATAGTATTCAAAACATAGTGAAAGGAAACTTCACACTAAAAATCCTGATACAAAGGTCAAAAGACTATAAACCCTTCCTCACTCCAAGTAAAAAATATAACTCATATCACAATATAGATAGCAATATCATACAGAAAATGCAAAACAGAAACAGAGAAAAGAATAAAACTAACAAACAAGTTGTAAACATATTACAACCACAATACACGTCCTCTAAAAACAACAATGAAACTAAGGATAAAAGCAATGGAAAAAACCATACAAAAAAATTAATTAGAAAATTTTGCTACAAACCTTCTATAAAATCCCTTGACCTTCACTCCAAGATACACACCACTACAATCTCCTTCCCAAACATAAGCCTTTGTCAACTACAAAAACTTCCAACCATCACAATCATGGAGAATGATATGTCCTATTCTGATGCAGTCATGAACTTCTCCTTACAAGAACCTCCTAACATAGAAAAATCCCTAACCGACCACATCAACACACGACCTACCAACATTGAGACTACCATCATCCCCAGTTCTGATCCACCACAGCAAGACCTCCCCATCTCCATAGCTCCTCTCCAAGACCTTACTCAGCAAGACTTGGATCATTTTACTTCCCATATGGATGATCCCATAGCTACAAATAACCAAGAACTCCTAAACTTCCAACCTTCATCCAGTACTATGCCTCATCTCCCAGCCTCCCAAGTCCCAAATCCTTATGAACTCCCAACAGTGAAGGCTAAGATAAACCTTCAAAACAGCCTATCCCTTCTAATCCGCCAGGTTGATCTTACAGCCCCAATACCAGCCCCGACTATTCTGGCTCGTTTAAAGGAAACCTGGAAGGATGTCAAAGGAGATGTGAAGGTGGAAGAGCTAGCAAACCACTGGTTACTCTTTACATTTGCCAACCGAGAAGCTAGAGAACTGGTGTGGGAAAATCGACCATACAATGTCCAAAGTAAGTTAATGGTAGTCATACCATACTCTAAAGATTTCGATCCTATTTATGCTACCATTGATCGAGTGGACATTTGGATTCGTATTCCTCTTCTCCCCTTTGATCTACAGAATGATGAAGCTTTATCTATGATCCTCTCTAAAAACAAGGCTGGTGAATTTATTCGTAATGATGAGAATTCTAACATCAAAAATAAAAGGAAGTTTGTTAGACTTTGTGTAAATGTTGAATTTCCGGAGCCTAAAGGCTTTGTCGAGCTCTATGGTTAGGATGGGTCCCTTCTAACCTTCATTCTGTGGTTCGAAGGGTACTCAACCGGCTGTGGATGTTGTGGTGATGAAAATCACTTATTCGATGAATGCTTTCTTAACAACCTCCCAACGATCACTCAAAATTGTAACCCGAAAAGTAATGCTGCTAAAGTAGAAGCTAGCCGTTTGACTAAGGAGAAACTCATGGGCCCTCTTATTCAGAGACTAGGGGGCTCTATGAGCTCTGCCTCAACCTTAAAACACAAAGGTCCCAACTTCATCACAAAACAGCTCACCACAAATCCTAAACCTACTCAAGATGCTGAAGACACTACTCCTATCTTCAAAGACAAAGGAAAAGCCATACTCACCAGTCCACCATCCACCCACCTACTCCATCCTCAGGCTCTACAATTGATACCAATCACCACCCTCCCACCAGTGACAGACTTTGACCGAGGCTTCTACGCTCAGTCCATGCAACACATGACCATGATGATGAATCCGACCTACCGTAGCTTCACACAATTGGCACCCAACCCAATGATGCGCCTAGCTATGCGTTTTGCCCCTCCACAAGCTTTCTTCAACCCACATATGCACATCCCTTCCCCGGTTATCCAAACTGCAGCTCCTATCATCCAACACATAAATGAAGACCACTGTCCATCCCCAAATCAGTCTGGACACTCCATTGCAACTATAGTGAAGAAGATGGGTGAAGTAGAAATTCAAGACAAAGACCAGATCTCTCCAGGAATGGCAGAAATGAAAAGGAAGGATGCTGAAGAAGAACAGTTCGTTCCAGCACAAAGCACTAAAAAACAGAGGAAGAACAAGGCCAAGGTGACCCGGGTTACTCCTAATCAATCCAAGAATGAATGATCTTGTAAGTTTCCAGGTGTTCCTCTATAATAGCTTGATCCTTAACTGTTTTGCTTATTTTGTTATTTTCAGTATTGAACCAACCCTTGAACCTACAATTGACAAACTATGTACTCCCGTTGGGACTTTATCTATCAATTATAATTGCAAGTATTCTGTTTCTACTATGAACTGTGAGGTGATCAGATTGAACTCCCAGCATAAACTTTGGTTTCTCATTTACAGGAGCTCTTTAAGCTGTTCATAATAAATATTCATACTACTCTTACTCAGGAACATATTAACAGGTATTTGTATGAATATATTTTGACAAAATATCCGATACTCACTCTTTGGCATTTGAAAACTATTACAATAGTTATAAAACCGCAGTCAGACTTTAGGACCCCAAAATTTTGGACCCCAAAATTTACACTATGCTGGCCCCAAACTATTGGACCCCAAAATTTGCACTATGCTGGCCCCAAACTTTCTTTTGGTTTGGGCTCTGACTCAGATTTTAGAAAGTTCGAACACAACAAATTGAGTCATAGTACTATTCAGTCTGTAGCAGACTACAATTACAGTTATTTATGAATATTGGATTTTGGAATGTTCGAGGCATTAACCACCCAAACTTTACTACTTATATAAAGTATATTCAGAAACTAAATAGACTTGATATTCTTAGCTTAGCAGAAACTAAATCTATGAATAATCCAACAACAGAAGAGATTAAAAGATTAGGTTTCGATAAACGTTTTACCTGCCCAGCAGATGGTACTAAAGGAGGAATTTGGGTCCTTCTTAAGAACTCCTTTGCTACTAGAACCATGACCTTACACAAATCTATTAACAATACAATTTTTTTTTGATTTGCAACATTAACAATATCAATTTTACTCTAGTACTCCTTTATGCTCCTTCTAGAGATCACTTAAAAAATGATTATTGGAATTTTATCAAAGAGGAAATTATGGATCTCCAACTGCCGTGTGTTCTAATGGGTGACTTCAATGATATCCTTTCACCATTAGACAAACTCGGAGGTTTAAGTTCGTATCTTAGAAATTTTGACCGTCTTAATAACCTCATCACAGACCTAGGACTCACAGATTCAAATTTTGAAGGTTTTCCCTTCACCTGGAGGAAAACAAGAAATTTTGTCATAACATTTTGAACGACTTGATAGAGTCCTAATTCATGCCTCTCTTACCCCGTTATCCAATAATAATGTAGTTAAACATCACCCTTTCTCCTTCTCGGACCATTGCTTAATTACCATGTCTCTCGGTACCAAATCTAGCTCTATAAAACTCCCTTTTAGATATGACAAGCATGGGGAGATTACAAATCTTTTGATACTTTGTTAAAAAAGTATGGAAATACAACCTTACTGGGTCCTATATGTTCAAATTCTCACAAAAACTGCGCATTCTAAAATCTTATGCTAAAGCCTGGGCTAAGAAAAAGTTTAATCATAATTTTTCTCAATTCTCCAATTCAGAAAAGATCCTTGAAAAATTATGCTCTCAATGGCTTCAAGACCCCGGGAACAATTACCTCAGTAAAAAAATTAAGAATCATTCAAATAGACAAGCTGCCCTCCTGAAGTTTAATAACAACTATTGGAAAAGAAGAGCTAAGACTAAGCACCATACTCTTAATGACCAAAATACTAATATTTCCACTCTATAGCTAAGATCAAAACGTATCGCCAAGCTATTCATTCCTTTCAGACTAGGAATAATACCACTTTATACTCTCAGGAAGATATCTCGGAGAATATCACGTCGAAACTAGCAAGTAGATTAACTTCCACCCGAATACATCTATCACAATGGAAGAACTTTCTATTATCCCAACACTAATTTCGAAAGAGGAAAATCATCAACTCATCAAAACTCCAACACTTGCGGAAATAAAAAATGCAGTTTTCGAGCAACCTCCTGATAAAACACCAGGCCCTGATTGTTTTCCAATTGACTTTTATAAAAAATATTGGAACTATATATCACCATCCCTTTTTGAAGCTATTAAAGCATTCTTCCATTCTGGACACCTATTGCTCATTGGAACCACTCTTTTATTGCCCTAATCCCAAAAAAAGAAGTTCCGATTAACATCAATGATTATAGGCCTATCGGGCTATGCAATTCCTCTTATAAAATAATTTCCAAAATCCTGGCCAATAGACTAAAACCTTTACTTCCGAGTATTATCTCTCCCTTCCAAAGTGGTTTTGTGGAAGGTCGAATTATTCATGATAATATTTTAGCTGCCCATGAAATTTTTCACACTTTTTACAAACACAATAAAAAGAAGAATAATCTTATGGCAGTCAAAATTGATATGGAAAAAGCCTATGATAAATTGGACTGGAACTTTCTCTTCATAGTTCTTAGCAAATTTGGATTTTCAAACAAATGGATAGCTCTCATCAAACAATGCATCACTACTCCTCGGATTTCTGTTTTAGTTAATAACCAACCTGGATTGGAATTTCAACCAACTTGTGGACTTCGTCAAGGTGATCCCATTGCTCCATTCCTATTTATACTCGCCATGGAATTTTTTGCCAGAAAAATGACAAACGCGGCTGCTGAACCAGACCGTCATGTTGGAATCTCCCTGGTTCCTAATGGAAGTATTATTTCTTTCCTTAGGTTTGCTGACGATACTATAATTTGCTGAAGCGAAAACTCAAAATATAGTTTTCATTAAAGATTTTCTCTACAACTTCTCTAAGCAAAGTGGTCTTAGCATAAACTTTAACAAAAGCTCCATTCAATTTTCCAAAGGCCTTTCGCGCAATTCTCAACTTACCCTAGCTTCCTACCTTAACATTCCCATTACTACTAAATTGGAAAAGTATCTAGGCATTCCTATTGTTAATGGACGAGTTTGTAAAAGATCTTTGATGACTACATTATTAACCTCAAAAAACAACTAGCTAATGGAAAGCAAATACCCTATCCCAAGCAGGTCGAATCCAATTAATTCAATCTAATCTTGCTTCTAAGATGAACTATCTTATGCAATGCTTTTATCTCCCCAAAAGGCCTATGTTTGGAAATAGATAATATTCACAAGAAATTTTTCTGGAATAAGAGCTCCGAGCATTATCACCCATTGATTAGCTGGGACAAGATCTGTAAGCCCAAAGAGGAAGGTGGAGTGGGTCTTCGGCTCTCTCTGGAAAATAACGAAGCTATTCAAATGAAACTTTTATTGAAAATTTCAAATAATCCTAACTCTCTTTGGACTTCCATTATTTATGAAAAATACCTTCACAATGACGATATATTTAACATCGATAGAAAACCATCCTCTTCTTGGCAATTTAACCGCTTACTGCTAAATTCAAGACTCACCTTAGTTGGCAAATTGGCAATGGTTCTACTATAAAATTTTGGACTGATAAGTGGCACCCTACTATTGATTTCTCGCCTTACAAAGGAACTAGTGATAATAATCACACTTTGAACTATTTCTGGACTTCAGATAAACATTGGAATTTGGATCTTCTTAAAACTCTCCTTCCGCTTCAAGTTGTGATCAAATAAATACTATTTACATTCCTAAATTTGCCACAGAAGACAGACTGATTTGGTCTCCTTCCTCGGATGGAGACTTTTCTTCACGAACAGCTTTCAGTGCTCTTAGAAAATCTATCAACAATTCTCTCTCTTTTGATTATTGGAAACTTAATCTTCCCCCTAAAATTAAAAATTCCTCTGGAAAGCGTGCTCTGATAGTTTACCGACCATAGAAAGACTTAACAGATTCTTCCACCGAGTGCCTGATCAGTGTGCCCTTTGTGGCAATGATTATGAAACAACCAACCACATCTTCTTCAACTGTACTTTTACTACATAACTTTTTTATACCTAAACAATAAAATGGGACTCTCTTTCTCGCTCCCTGATACAGGAGACTTCTTGACTTCTATCCAAAGCTTTAGAAACTCGAATACTAATATCCTTTTAGCCTTTTACATCTGGTGGAATATTTGGCAAACTAGAAATAACCTTATCTTCAGAAATATGGATAATCAGAGGAATGATATTTTCAACTCTATTATCACGACGGCTCTTTCTCAAGAGCAGCTTTGGAATAACAATGAATTCAGAAACAAGCATAATAGTAATAGTAACAACAATATCTCTTGCAATGTTAAGAATTCTAATAAGAATAACTGGAGAAAACCCCCACGTAATTGGATAAGAGTTAACTTTGATGGTTCCTACTTAGAACAATCAGGATATACAGCTTACATTATTAGAAACCAATTAGGTACTATTATTCATGCTAATATTCAAAAAGTTCAAGCTAACAATGCTCTCCAGGTCGAAGCTTTGGCTGCTGCTGAGGCTGTCAAAGTTGCTCTTGACTTGGGCTTCCCTCGAGTCATCATTGAAGGTGACAATCTTACAGTTATAAACAGTCTAAAGCGTACTTGGAAAGTTCCCTGGGAAATTTCAGCTATTATTCAAGACATTCACATCATGAGCGCAACATTTCAAGCAATCAAGTTCAACCATATTAAGCGCTCTGGCAATAAGACAACAGACTTCCTCACGAAATCAAGATGGACGTCTTTCCTTATCTCTGATGTAATTTTCAATTTTGATTCAATCATCACAAACCGACAGGATAGCTGTCTCCTCCAACCTCCCAATAGAATTTGAGAATTTGTAAAGATCATCCGCTCTGATGATTTAGCCCATCTTCATTAACTGAAATAACTGAAGGGCCTTTGTATTGCGTGTTAAAAAAATAAAAAATTCTAATTCTACTATCTATCATCATCTCTGTAAACCTACTGAACAAATCCGGACAAAACCTAGCCGTTACGCATAGCACTCAAAGCTCATCATGATCATCTTCATCACCATCCTCGGAACCAGCACTCGACGATCCACCAGACCGCTGGTACACAGCACTTACAATAGGTTGCACACAGCCTCGACTTCCTTGAGCTTCTCCTCAAAATCCTCTTTCTCACCATTCTGGTTATCATCAAGCCATTCCAACGCCTCATTGACAGCTGACTCTATCTTCTCCTTCTCGTCACCTTCCAGCTTGTCAGCCAGCTTGTCACTATCGCTGACCTGGCTCTTCATGTTGTACACGTAGGATTCTAGACTGTTACGAGCGTCTACTCTCTCCTTCACCCTCTTGTCTTCTTCTGCAAACTCCTCTGCCTCCTGTACCATTCTCTCTATCTCTTCTTTGCTTAGACGGTCTTTGTCGTTTGTGATTGTTATTTTCTCTGATTTACCTGATGCCTTGTCTTCTGCCTTCACGTTTAAAATACCGTTTGAATCCACTTCGAATGTTACCTCAATCTGAGGCGTTCCTCTGTTCATAGCCAGCATTTCATTAATGTCACAGTATAAAACTATCATTTGAGTGATAAAATGTAGAAAATTTTATCTTAAAACTAGTGTTTCTATTGTTCTTATACAGTCCTCCTTAAATTAAACATGAAACCAACCATATATGGGCTGTAATTCTGCTTCAATAAATAAAAAGTACTTTCTAATTAAAAAATAAATAAAATTGAAATACATATTTAGAAAAAATGGTGAAATTTCTGGATAAACTATATTTTTTACTATTTATATAATATATATTTTTAGCAACTATATATGATATCCACTTATACAAAAGAAATACTTGAAAAGATCAAACCTTGGAGCAGGAGCAATGCCGGAGAGATCAAACTTTCCAAGCAGCCTACAGTCCTTGGTCATACTCCTTTCACCTTCAAAAACCTATAAGAAGTAGTAAAAGCTTGATGAGTAATGTTCATGGCTAGTGTTCTGAATTTCTACAAGTAAGAAGAATGTACCTGAATGGAGACAGTGGTTTGTTTGTCCTGGTAAGTACTAAAAACCTGTGACTTCTTGGTAGGGATAGCACTGTTCCTTGGGATCAACTTAGTCATAACTCCTCCAACAGTTTCGATTCCGAGTGTAAGAGGCGCAACATCCAGCACAACAAGACCTAGCCATGGCAAGAAAAAAAAACACAAAAAAGTGAGTAGGTTCACGAATCTAAATTCTAGGTTCATAATTTTCACACTTTAAAGTCTAATCTCAGCAGAATTTATTTTATAAATTAAACATATTGTATATCGGGTATGAGTATCGAATTTACCTTCGGTGCCTGCACCACCCTCTTTACTAATAATAGCTCCTTGAACAGCAGCACCATAAGCAACAGCTTCATCTGGGTTAACACCTTTACTTGGCTCTTTACCATTGAAATACTCCTTAAGAAGCTGTTGAACCTTTGGGATTCTAGTACTTCCACCAACAAGTACAATTTCGTCGATTTGGTCCTTGGTTAGTTTTGCATCTTCCATGGCTTTCTTTACTGGACCCATTGTCTTCCTGAACAGGTCATTGTTGAGCTCTTCAAATCTGGCTCTGGTTAATGGCTCTGAGAAATCTACACCGTCGAAGAGGATTCGATTTCTACACGGACTTGGTGTTGACTACTTAATGCTCTCTTTGCTCGCTCTGCTTCGCGTCTTAGTTTTCCTAAAGCTCTGTTGTCTTGGCTTATGTCCTTTCCATACTTTTTCTTGATCAACTTCATGAAATACTGCATCACCCTCTGATCAAAGTCTTCACCTGAGAAATAATACAGTTTTTGTTAGATTTATAGTTTAGAGAGCCCATTAATTGAAGTTTTTTCGCGGTTTGATTCGTCTACAACTGAATAAACCAAACCCGATGAAAGCCGTAGGCTGAAGCATAAATGAACTGCAGTTTTTATCAGAAATTTAACATCAAAGCAAAAAAAATGGCATAGAAATCTACCTCCCAAGTGAGTGTCTCCATTGGTAGAAAGCACCTCAAAGACACCATTATCAATGGTCAAGATACTAACATCAAAGGTTCCGCCACCAAGGTCAAAAACCAGAACATTCTTCTCACCATCCTTCTTATCCAATCCATAAGCAATGGCAGCAGCAGTCGGTTCATTAAGAATTCTAGCCACATTCAACCCAGCAATAGCCCCAGCATCTTTAGTAGCTTGTCTCTGGGCATCATTGAAGTAAGCTGAAATCACAGAAACACAATTCAGTCACTAATAAACACCATTCAAATAGTCTTTTACGATTAAAAAAGTTTTCTTTTTACCAGGAACAGTAATAACTGCATCCTTAATCTTCTTTCCCAAAAAACCTTCAGCTGTCTCCTTCATCTTAGTAAGCACCATAGCACTGATTTCTTCAGGGCTGAAGACCTTAACCTCACCTTCCTAACCTTAACCTAATCATATGGCTTTCCATCTTTATTCACAATCTTAAATGGAAAAAGCTTCATGTCCCTCTGGACATCTTTGTCATCAAACCTAAAACAGAGCAAGTTCCATATTCAAGTTCAGATTCAAGTACAATGTAAATAAAGAGTTAAGGGAAAGAGGTATAAGGATATTACTTTCTCCCAATAAGTCGCTTAACGTCGAAAACTGTTCGTTCAGAGTTAGCTGCTGCTTGATTTTTTGCAGCTTCTCCGATTAGCCTTTCACTGTCAGTGAAGGCGACCCAAGATGGTGTTATACGGTTACCCTGATCGTTGGCTGTGATTTCTACATGACCGTTTTTATACACACCCACACATGAATAAGTAGTTCCGAGATCGATTCCGATTACTGTTCCCAGTTTTGGAGCTTCATCATTTGCACTGGCGAAGGCGAATATACTTCCTGCAGAAGAATTTTTTACAGAGAATGTTAAAACAGATCAACGAAGTAACGAATTGAGAGTAAAAACCGACGGCGAAATCTCACCGCAGAAGATGATCAACGCAATTGTAGAAGAGAGTTTCCTCCAAGCACCGGCCATTGTTGTTCTAGCTAGAAAGCTTTGACAGAGATAGATAACTGAAAATATGATTCCGTGAATAGAGACGAGGCTGAATTTTATAGTATTGATTGCAAGATAATGTTTTTATCTTTTTAAACATAAAAGGTGAACGTGTTATTTGATGAGGTGGACCAATGGATGCGAGTATGAATTCATATGACTAATCAGGTGGTCTTTATGTTGAGGTGTGAACGGAAGATTAATATTATGTCATAATTGGTGACGTGGACCAATAAAAACTGAGAACTACGTAATTCCGTAAAATTTGTTTCACAGTAATAGGTCCGATTTGTAGTTCGGCCCAATGGGCTTAACAAGTCCAAGCCGTTAAGTACCCTTTCTTTTTATCAACGGCCAGGATGTTATTGATCCTGATCCAACGGTACAATACCACTCCATTAAAAAAACACTAAGTCTAAAATCTGTCTATATGACCTGGGAATTTAAATTATTCTCCGACGAATTTAATTGATAGGAACGTTTTCTTCTTCCGTGCAGCTTATACATCCGCAACTTCCCACCCGCTTTTCCCCTGTATCATAGGGTTTCGAGGGCGCCGTTTTGTGTTTCAATTTCACGTTTTCGATCCTAGAAGGGAGCTTTTCTGAACTGATCAGTGAATTTGCAGGTAAATTTACTGAATTGAACTTCTAACCGGGTATGTGTGTGTTTCTAACCGGGTATGCGTGTGTTTAGGTCCAACTGACTAAGCATTCTGTTTGATTTACATCCGAAATGTGCATTTGATTATGTTGTTATTTTTCAATTATGATAATCTGATTAAATATGTTTGGATTACTTTGCTTGGATAGCTTCAGCTGATCATGTCTCGATCTGTGGGCTATTTGCTCTAATGACAGTATGAGCTGTGAATGATTTGCTTCGGTTGATTTGATTTCTAGTTGGAGTATTAGCTGTGAATAATTGACACAGCATGAAGTTTGCTTGCTGCAACACTTAATTTTACTAGTTGGACTTACACTGCGTTTTCCCAACTTAATGCTATGTAATTCAGATGGAATATGTAGAATTGTGTTTCAGTGTAGTTTATTTCTGTTTCCTCATTGTTTTATCATGCAATGCAATTTTTTGTGCTGACTCCTGCATTTTTCACTCACAATGGTTTCATACTTCTTTTTGTTTTGGGCACAATACAAATGCTAAGCTTTTGATATTTGTTTATACAGAGAGAATGTCCGCAGAAGTCACCCAAGTGCTTCTGAATGCACAGTCAGTTGATGGGGCAGTGCGAAAAAATGCAGAGGAAACATTGAAACACTTTCAGGATCAAAACCTTCCCTGCTTCCTGTTTTCCCTCTCTGCAGAGCTTGTCAATGAAGAGAAGCCGATTGATAGCCGAAGGTTAGCTGGTCTTATTCTTAAGAATGCCTTGGACGCCAAGGAACAACATAAAAAATTTGAGCTTGTTCAGAGATGGCTGTCACTTGATGTTGCTGTTAAGAACCAGATTAAGGCATGCTTATTACAGACACTATCATCTCCAGTTCATGACGCCCGTTCTACTGCGTCTCAGGTCATTGCTAAAGTTGCAGGTATTGAATTGCCTCAGAAGCAGTGGCCTGAGTTGATTGCTTCATTATTGTCAAACATTCACCAAGTTCCTCCCCATGTCAAGCAAGCAACCTTAGAAACTCTTGGATACCTCTGTGAGGAGGTCTCCTCTGAGGTGTTGGATCAAGATCAAGTTAATAAGATTCTCACTGCTTTGGTTCAAGGTATGAGCTCAACTGAGGCAAACAATGATGTTAGATTGGCAGCAACCCGTGCACTGTACAATGCTTTAGGCTTTGCTCAGGCTAACTTTAACAATGATATGGAGCGTGATTATATCATGAGGGTTGTTTGTGAGATTACCTTATCTCCTGATGTGAAGATGCGACAAGCAGCTTTTGAGTGCCTAGTTGCTATTTCCTCCACTTACTATGAGAAATTGGCTTCATACATGCAAGACATTTTTTCCATCACTGCGAAGGCTGTCAGGGAAGATCAGGAACCAGTTGCTCTACAAGCAATTGAGTTTTGGAGCTCAATTTGTGACGAAGAGATTGACATTCTGGATGAATTCGATGGTGATGATTCAGAGATTTCTTGCTTCTATTTCATCAAGCAAGCTCTCCCTGCCCTTGTACCAATGCTTCTAGAAACACTCTTGAAACAAGAAGAGGATCAAGACCAGGATGAGGGTGCATGGAACATATCTATGGCTGGAGGAACTTGCCTTGGTCTAGTTGCACGCACTGTTGGAGATGATATTGTACCACTTGTAATGCCATTCATTGAAGAAAACATTTCAAAACCTGATTGGAGGCAAAGGGAGGCTGCTACCTATGCATTTGGCTCTATATTGGAGGGTCCTTCCCCTGACAAGTTAGCATCCATTGTTAAAATGGCTCTCAACTTTATGCTCATTGCATTAACCAATGACCCAAACAGCCATGTGAAAGACACAACAGCTTGGACTCTTGGAATGATTTTCGAATTTCTTCATGGATCAATTGTACAGGCCAACTGCCAGCAGATTGTCAATGTTTTGCTGCAGGCAATGAAAGATGCTCCAAATGTTGCAGAAAAGTCTTGTGGCGCTCTGTATTTCCTTGCCCAAGGTTATGAGGTGTTTGGCTCATCTTCACCCTTGACTCCATTTTTCCAAGAGATTGTTCATTCTCTTTTAGTCGTTACACACAGAGAAGATGCTGGGGAATCTCGTCTGAGAACTGCTGCTTATGAAACTCTAAATGAAGTGATCAGATGCTCTACTGAGGAGACAGCTGCTTCAGTGTTACAGCTTGTTCCTTATCTTATGATGGAGCTTCACAAAACCCTAGAGGCACAAAAGCTCTCATCTGATGAGAGAGAAAAACAGTTGGAGTTACAAGGTCTTCTTTGTGGTTGCTTACAAGTGGCTATTCAAAAACTAGGGTTATCTGAGCCAACCAAGTACACTGTTCTTCAGCATGCTGATAAAATGATGGGGCTTTTCCTGAGGGTTTTCGCATGTAGAAATGCTACAGTTCATGAAGAAGCCATGCTTGCTATTGGAGCATTGGCCTATGTTGCAGGTTCAGATTTTGCAAAATACATGCCTGAGTTCTACAAGTATTTGGAAATGGGTCTTCAAAATTTTGAAGAGTACCAAGTTTGTGCTGTCACGGTTGGTGTAGTGGGGGATATATGCAGGGCAATAGAGGATAAAGTATTGCCTTATTGTGATGGTATTATGACTCAGCTCCTTAAAGACCTCTCAAGCAACGAATTACATAGATCAGTGAAACCTCCTATCTTCTCATGCTTTGGGGACATAGCCTTGGCAATAGGAGATAACTTTGAAAAGTATTTGATGTATGCTATGTCAATGCTTCAGAGTGCTGCTGATTTGTCTGCACGTGCTGCTGGAGGTGATGATGAGATGACAGAGTACACCAATCTGTTGAGAAATGGTATTTTGGAAGCATTTTCTGGGATTTTTCAAGGTTTTAAGAGTTCTTCGAAGACACAGCTCCTGATTCCATTCGCTCAACACATTATTCAGTTCTTGGATAGGATCTACCTGGAGAAGGACATGTAAGTTCTCTTTAAACTTTGTTAGCTTCATCTTGTTCATTGTATATTAAGGAACCACTTAGGGCAGTTCAATCAGGATAAGTTATTGACATTGTAATTATTGGTTAGGGATGATGCTGTGATGAAAACTGCCATAGGAATGCTTGGAGATCTAGCAGATACACTTGGGTCTAGTGCATCTTCTTTGATTCAGCACTCTCCTTCAAGCAAGGAGTTTTTGAATGAATGCTTGTCTTCTGATGACCATTTGATTAAGGAGTCAGCAGAGTGGGCCAAGTTGGCCATCAGTCGCATAATTGCTGTTTAAGGTTGTTGAGTGATGATTGGTATACTTCTTTCCCTGCTACAAGTCTGCATGCATGTCAGTTGAGTCAAGAATTGCATATTATGTCTGCAGGTTGTCAACATGGGTCTGGTCAGGTCAGGTCAGGTCAGGTCAGGTCAGGATTGAGTGCCACAGTGTTAGGTCACATACTTAAACATTGAGCCAGCATAGTTGACCAGGTTTGGTGCCTGTCTCCGGCCCCTATGTGGTGATAGAGTCAACACAGATTTTGAAATGTTAATATCATTGGCTATGTAAAAGAGTTATATTTCCTTGTTTTTCCTCAGATTTTACTGGCATATGTTGTGTCAACTGAATCTTTTTTGGTGTCATGTATACTCCCAAGTGAACAGACTGCATTGGTCAAATTCGTGCCTTCCAGTTCCAGGTATATTGGGTAATTTCTACGCGTCAAATCTCAATAATACATGCATTTTGTTACTAGAACCACATATCCATATGCATTTTTTATAGAGTGGGTCTACTGTCATTCATTTTCACTTCAGAAGTACATTATGCCCATTTTATGTGCTTTTCTTCGTTTATGGTGTTATGGGCATCTCACTTGAATGCCCTTTTTATTACCCAATACGATACAGATGGTGTAAATAGTGGAAATTATGTATTTGCCTTTTTCACGTGTAATCATCCTTTTTACGTGTAATCATCCTAATATTAATGTCTGGATGAGTTAAACAGCAATATTTTTTTCTGGTGGAAGTATGAATGTAACAGTTATACTCAGTACTCAACATCAATATTTTTAATGAAAGGTGGATTTCGAACAACACCATTGATTTTTAACATATACACTATATATTGCACTCGTTTCTTTAATAAAATGTTCAGACCCATTTGATTAAAATATTAATATTTGTTAAATTCCATGCCTGTCTATTCTTTTTCAATATCTATGTGATCTTCTAAGCATTTTAGACATTAAGAAACTGTTCATAAAATCATATCCCACATTACACTGATCTATTTTCCACCATTTTTTTTAAAAAGAATCAGCTGTGAAACTATTTCAAACTTTTCAAAACGACATTTTATCTAGAGAAAACTCCTTTCTTTTATATTCTGAGAAACCATTCCCCATTTACTTTTGTTTCGTTCGTGACCCCGAAAATAGAAATAGTATTCATCGTTCTCGCTATAACTCTTGCATTTGTTCACACTCGCATTTGTTCATGCTCGCCCTCCCCTTTCCACGATTGATTTCTCCCCTCACACTGGCTTTGCACTCCCCGTTCTCGATCAATTTCTCCCCTCACACTCGCATTGGGCTCTCAGTCGCCGTTGCCTCTCATCATTCGCCCTCCCAGTCGTTGTCTCCTTCCGACCGGCTTCTTTTATTGGTGACGTTTTCGCTCGGTGCATCTCATCTCGATCTACATTACTCTCAGTCGTTGTCGATCGACCGACTTCTTTTGCTTTGATTTGTCTTACTTTAACCTACTATTTTTTTCTTTGTTTTGCTCAAATTAGGTTTTGCTTTCTCAATTTTCAGTTATTTGGTAACATGCAAAATAATTCTCAATCATTTGTGTTCATTACATCGTTTTAACTGACTGGTTTTGCTTTGTTATGTTTAAGTTAGTGTTTTGCTTTGTGTTTTGTGTTTGATGATTACAATATACTAATACGTGGATGATGACAATATATTAATCTATCATTTCGTGGAAGAGAGGGTGAGAGAAGTTAATATGTTTTTTGGATGATGACAATGTAATTTTGTGTTTGATGACAAGCTAATCTATTTGATGACATCATTTTATCAATGATGACAATATGCTCTTGTTATCGATGACAATGTAATCTGCTTGATGACAACATATTCTGGATGAGGACAATGTACTTTTGTGTTTGATGACAAGCTAATCTATTTAATGAGTACATTTTGTGCATGATAATAATGTATTGATGTTGAGTACTGAGTATAACTGTTACATTTTGTCCTCATCCAGTTATACTCAGTACTCAACATCAATACATTTTGTGGATGAGGACAATGTACTTTTGTGTTTGATGACACACTAATCTGTTTTGTGTATGATGACAACCTATTTTTGTGTATGATGACAATCTTATCTGTTTTGATGACAATATATAGTCGGGTTGATGACAATATAGTCGAGTTGATGACAATATATTCTAGACGATGACTATGTATTTTTGTGTTTGATGACAAGCTAATATATTTTGATGGCATTATACTCTTATTGACATTACATTCGGGTGTTATCAAATTGATAACAATACTTTGATGATGCTATACTCTTGTGTCATTTCTGGATGATGACAACATTTGATGATTATACTTTGATGACAGATTACTTATATTCTTTTTATTTTTATTGACCACAAGTTTGAAATGGCTCTTACAAAATCTAAATACTATATTTAAAGTAAAGATCATTATTGTGCAAGGATAAATCAATATTATAAGTCCGACTTGTTTGAAATTCTTGAAAACGTCTTGCCCATTTCGAACTACAATGATCTTTACAACGGTTGCCTATCTTCATATTAGGTCACTCAATGAAGTTTTGTGGTAAATTAGTACGCTATATCCCGATGCATGGAATTGAGACGAAGAAAAAGGTGAGATGTGGTTTAATGTCAATGAGAAGATTACTCGTTTTTCAATAGTTGAATGTGCTGCTATAACTGATCTTAATTGCAATCAAATTCCTAATGACGACCCCCCATGAAATTGATTCAAGATCTGAGCTTGGTATTTCAACATTGTCGTATGGAATTCTAATAGACTTGATAAATAGTGAAGAAGACATCAATAGGAAGCTTAATTGGGTGCACTTATTACTTGTTGATGGGGTGTTGATATCCAAGAGAGCTTCATCTGAGATTAACCCGAATGTGCACGCTCTTTCGAGTGATATGAAGTTGTTCTCGAGATACCCTTGGGGGAGGTTATGCTTCAATGATCACATTGCTTCTCTAATGTAGCTCAATAGAAAAGGTCACAAACAATACAAGCTTTAGGTATGGATACAACGTCTATGGATACCTAATGGCATTCTAATTAAGTGTCTTCACTTCTGTATAATATGCATATATGTATTTTATTTTGTTTTTGATGACATTCTATATAATGTGTTATACCTTTTTGTGTGAATTCAAGATCTGGATCTTCGAAACATTCCCATCTTTTCATGTCGTTGTTTCATGTGTACATCAAAAAATAAGAATATACTATTGTTGATTCTTTGGAACATTCCAAGAATTTTGTCGTTGATTCTTCGTTGGTCTTACAAAAAAAAAGAAGAATAAGAACATCAATGTTAAAACCTTTTTAACTACTGTTGCAGCTAAAAAATTTGTGTGTAAAACATAAATTACTCTCATAGTGTCATATACAGACATTGATGAGTTTATGAATGAGGACACTATATTGTCATCAATTTGGTGACAATATACTATCATCAATTTGGTGACAATATATTGTCATCAATTTGATGATAATATGTTGCTATCAATTTGCTGACAATATATTGTCATCACACTGATGACAATATGTTGTCATCACTTTTGTATTTTTCAGCAAAGAATAATTATTGTTAGCAAACCATTCATTACTGTCATTAACAATATTGACACCAATATAAATGATGACAAAATCATATATTAAACTAGTGACACCATTGAGTTTTTATTACACATTTGTTTCTTTTTCCAAAACATTGCTTTTTTCTTATAATTGTTGGACTTGCTCAAGCTCTCTTTTCCTGATGAGATTCGCGATCCAACACTTGATGCATACTTTGAAAGCTCTTGTAGAGATCAACAGTTTGTTACAAGTGTAATTGATCATGTTATTGGTGAAAACATGAGTTTGGATGATTTCCAAATTTCTACAATGCAAACTATCAACACGGAATTAGGGAAGAGGAAATTGATAGAGTGGGAAGAGAGTGATGACAAGAAGAAAAAGGAGAATGTTGAAAAGGTTAAGTCAACTCAAAAGATTTGTGCTCCAAAGAGGAATTACGGAGACCAATAATGACAAGGCTATTGTGCCCATTAGTGAAATAACTGTACCTATAAAAATTCCGAAGTACCATGTATAACCTTTTACCCTTAATGACATTGTAATTAATGACAGTGTGATGACAATAATTTTAATGACATAAATTAGTTTCTTGTTGACAATATCTATAAGATGTTAAAACTTTGATGACATCATTTGTCATCACATTATGTCGTTTGATGGCATTATCATTGGTGTCATTTCACTTTTACGTGTGATGACATTTATTTTTGATGGCATTGTCATTGAATATACTGTCTTTGAGGATAATATTTCGTGATGATAATATAATTTAATACACTATGATGACACTATCTTAATGATAATATTCCGTGATGACATATTATTTGTGATAAAAATATTTCATAATGACATTAGCATTGATTACACTGTGATGACATTATCTGTGATGACAATATTTCATGATGACATCATTAACTACATTGTGATGACAATATTTGTTCATTCCTAATTTGATGACACTTTTCTTATGTAGTAGCTCCTAAAGAAGCTTTACAACTAAGGCTTAATCTCTCTCGTGCATCGACTAATGAATCTACCCAACCAAAGCTGAGGGCCATTGTTGTGGCTGAAACCTACTCACAAGTGTACAAGATCAGTTGTAGTAATCAAGTGTCGATCTCAACAAAGACCAATGTAATATCAATTGAAACAATACAGGTGTGCTAGGCCATAAATATATGAATTTGGGGAAATCTATACTAATGAACAACTAAAAAATCAAATAAAAGAGATAGAAGATATGGAGTAAATGTGTCTAAGGTTAAGGATCACCGCGACAATATTTCAATAGATAAAATCAAACTTCACCTGAATCTAGCCTAACTATTGAAGGTAAGTCATCTAAGGTAATTCACTAACTCCTTTCAGATGATAGTAAACGTGTCTAAACTACAGTAGCAATCGTTGTCACACAAAGCTAATCTCATTCAAACCCATTAAGCACTTAAGAGTCTAGGTATAAACCAAAATAACATTTGTTGTCGCCCTCCGCTAAATCAACCTAAACCTAGAACATCTATGATGACTGATTAATTCTCAAGAGTAATTAAGTTGCTCTCGCATAGGGTTCCGGTAAAAGCTATCACCTTTCAGTCTCAGACCCCTACCTGATTACCTATTATCGTTACCACCTTTCAGTATCAAATATAATAGGATCCAATTAGCCTAAGCTAAAATGGACATAAAGTATCTAGGAACAAATCAATATTATTTCAGTTTAGGCAAAAGATCAATTACATCTAAATTCACATTGTCTGGATCACCATAATCTTATAACTCGGAGTTTATCCAAGTATGATCGAAGATATCAATGGATTTAGGCTAGCCATCAATTTATATGGATTGTACAATAAACACTGGAGGTAAGACTAATAAAATAATCTGAATTGGTAAAAGACTAGATCGATAATATCAATCTTCAAATCAAACTAGCATAGAAACTACGTCTTGAAGTTCAATCCCGCAGCTGTCCAATAAGGACGAACTGTTGTATTCTCTTCCAAAACAAAACCCAAAATTCCATACAACAAAAACTCCCCTTCTAAAAGTAACATTTTTAAAAGCCCTCTCATTAATCCTTTCTCTCATTTACTACGTAACCCCCCAAATTCTAGTAACGTCTCTTGTATTAATTAACTTGCAATCAACTCTTGTCAACTTGTCTTGGCAGGCCCACCTTAATCAATATTCTTGAACTTCAATTCCAGTTCTAGTCCAATCCGTTCCGTGTCAAGCGGTTCCAAAGTCTTGTATTAATTTGACCAAAAATACCTGAAATAAATAAAAGCACGAGTGTAGACTCCAAATACAAGATAATGTGAAATTAACTATAAATATATAAAATATTCATGGAAATGACCTAAAATAAGAAGCAACTAAACTCCTAAAATATGTACAAAATGAACGCTATCAGTCACTCGTGTCTCAAGTAAAGAAGTTGCCCATCCAAAGTTGAGGCTTCCCCATGCATCAACTTTGAAGGTTGTTTCTCCCGTTACCACTCCTCCCTTCAACATTTTCTCTCATATTATACGCAACCTTGTGCCCTCTAGTTAATACCAATCCAGAGAATGTGAAGGAAACAACAGCTCCTATTGGTGAAACAACAACTCCCATTAACACCGAGAAGGACTCACTTGTTGAATTGGTGAAAATGTCGGTGGATAAATTGGATGTCTATCATAGATTGTTATCAAAAGTACATCGGAAAGTGAATGATAACTCTTTGCAACCTTATGAACTTCAGAAACAACAAAAAATCATCAAACCAATTACAAGTGCCAAGGACGTAAGTGATGATGCAGATGGTTTCTGTGGAGTGGTAATTCCTATAAGCAATGTTGGAGCTAATGAAGTGAAGGATATGAACCAGGGAATGATGGGAAGGATGTATTGATGGATGTTTTCAAGGTTGTATATGAATTTATCATTGCTTTAAAATGCAAGGATAACATTGTCAAGGCTGATTTTGATGTTGGTGAACAGTTTAAGGTCGATGAAAAGGTTCCAAGTATATGTTCGATTGATGAAATTGATCCCGATGATCCTAATTATTTGTATCTTTTACATGAAAAATGTGATACTGACCTTTATGATGTTATACAAGGTACAAAGGCTATGTGTTCACAGTTTCTTGATCATGATCATCTGTTTGATACTCTGGTTATCCCTGATGATTGTTTTGATGTGAGTCAAGGTGAAGAACAAGCCAAGAAGAGTGATATTGACACCAACTCCACACCAACCCTCATTGACACCGAGAAAACAGATTATGATTTAGATATGACACTTTCAGACATGACATGTCATATTGGTACAATAATCACACAAGAAATTTTGTATGCCAATTTAGTTAAGTAAGATGACAAGGTTGTTGGTGACAAGGCTATTGAGTGTGATGACAAGGTTGTTGGCGACCAGGATGTCAATGACAAGAAGTTGGATGAAAATGTTATAGATGAAAATGATGACAAAGCAGAGTTGATAAAAAGAATCATGATGACAAGGTTGATCAGATTCATGATGACAAGGTTATAGAAGACAATGGTGACAAAAGCGATGAAAAAATCAAGAAAGATGACAAAGGTAGGGATGACATTGTTGTTCTTGTTAAGTATGTTCATGACAATAATAATGATGACAAAAGCAAAGATGATGACATGAGTGTTGTTGATGTTGCTCATAAGTATGAAGTCAAGTTTTTTGATGATAGAAATAAAGGTGAATATGTCAAGAATGTTGTCTATATGAGGAGGTCTCAAAGACTTATTAAGGACGCTCCATCTACTATCGATCCATACACCGAAGAAAAGAAAAATAAGGCTATGAGGAGGCTTTCTTCCTCTTTTTAAACCGATGATGTTTGGAATATGTTTTACGATTGGTATACTGACCTGTGAGTGAACATTGATATATTTGATTATATTTTTTTACTAATGTAATCTTCGAACTATCTTGTAATTCTATTTTACACTTTTTCAGAGATTCTGAAATGACAAGGGGATGCGAGATTCTACTGAAGAAGGATTTTTCCAAGAAGTTTTGAGGGTTGAAACATCACTATGGGACGATGTAAGTGGTTTCATTATACTATGATGACACGATTTTTTTATGATGATCTCTATTTTTCTGATGAGATTGTGATGACATTATTTTTTATGGCAATAGTTTTGATGATATTTTAATATATCTCATACTTTTTGACAATAATGTCATCAAAGTATATATTATTTATGACAATAATATCATCAAAGACCAGTATACTGTCATCAGAGTATAAGTTATATCATACAGATTAAATGTCATCAAATCAAAATCACTGACTATTTTATTCTCATTGCATTTTTTGCCTGTGATGACACCATTTTATGGAATTTCTGTTTTATATGGGGAAGAAAATCAATGAGCAGCCTGATGGATACAAGAACATTGCCTTTACGTACTGGACGTGGCATAAGATTTTCGAGCTTGAACTTGTTGAGAAATACAAGTATGGGACTGTCATTGCCCCGCTATCGTTCTATTCCTATGTAGACGGATCTCGTCCCCATACTCTTTGGGAAAATCACGGTAATACAATATGACTACTGTTTACACTTCATTCTTACTTGTAAAGAAGAAGTATTTCATTGCCCTTGAGATCAACTTTGTTACGAAAATCATCTATGTGACGGACTGTTTGCTTGTTCTTCACACTAATGATGAAATAGCCAAAATTTTGGACCAAATAACAACATTTCTTCCCATTTTGATGAAGAGGACTAATAAGTTTGATCATGTTGGGATCTCCAATGAGCCATTCAAGATGGTTAGGGACCATGATCCACTCCAAGACCAATCAGGGTAATTTTATTTAACTTCCTAGGTGAAAGTATTATTTTGTCATCACAATATGTTAATGATAGTAATCTGAGATGAAATTAGTATTGTAATAACATGCTTTTGATGACAAACTGATGATATTTGTCTGATAGCACTCATTATACTAACATATTTTTCTATATTTTTAACAGTGGCAGTTGCGCAATGTTTTCTGTGAAGGATATGGCACACTTTTCTTTTGAGAAAGGTTTAGTTGATTTGGAATCCAAACATCAAAAAGGACTTCGAGAGAAAATTTCTATTCATGTCTTTAAACAAGAGTGGGAGTTTGAAGATTTACCATTAAAATAGGTTGTGGAACTGATATGTACAATATATCGTGTGATGACAATTAAGTAGTTCTTTCTGGTTTTTGTTTATGACATTTAATGTAATTTCTTAATATAATGTGAATTCATGTATATCTGGTTTGTTTTGAATTAATTTCAAGTATTATTTTGATTCCAGTATTAACAGTATTTAGTGTCTACCTGTGTGATGACGGTGTTGATGACCTTGTGATGACAATATTAGTGTCATCGCTAATGGCACAGCCAGAAAATAATTCTTGGAAGGGCAACTTTTATTTTATTTTCTTCCTCTTTTCATTAGTCATATATATTTTCATAGCGTGTTTATAATTATATCATTATTTTTGAAGTGTTGTTTGATTATTTTAATCATATTTAAAAGTAAATAAAAATACTTAAGATACGTCAAATATGTATAATGAATAAAAACTCAATAATTTGAAACTCGATCTTTATATTAAAATTAATCTTTTGATATTTTGTTTGTTTACTTGAAAACTCGTCTATGTATGATTGAGTTGAAATAAAAACTTATAGGTGATACATAAAAGAGGAAAAATTTAATAAGAAGAAAGTATAAAATATAAATTTAAAGTAATACAAATATTATACACAAGAAATTAATTTAATTTTTTTAATAAAATAAATTCAAATATAAAAAGTAGACATGAGCAATGTATACTTATAACATAATACATAAAATTATACAAGATAAAGCAATAACAGTTTAAAAATATAAATTAAAAAAATCCGAATATATATGAAGAAGATAGATTGAAAAGTAATTAAAATAGTTATATATATATATAAATAAATTAAAAAGAGGGAAAAAAGAGTACTAATCATTCAAAAATGGAAGTTCATGAGAGGAAAATTTAATAAGAAAAAAATACAAAATATAAATTTGAAGCAATAGAAATATTATACACTAGGAATTATTTTAGTTTTTTATTAAAAATTTAAATATAAATATACTTATAACATATTCTAACATATAATTATAAAAGATAAAAGTAATAATAGTCTAAAAATAGAAGTTAAATACATCCGAATATGGAAAAATATAGATTAAAAGGTGATGAATACTTATATATACACAAATTAAAAAGATGAAAAAAGAACTACTAACAATTCAAAAATGGAAGTTAATGAGACTTGAACCAATGACCTCTTGATATTTATGTCACATATTACTAGATATATACCACTACACCAAGACATTTATATGTCTTTCTAGCTAATTTTTTAAATATATAAATAATAAAAATTATATATATACTATTGTTCTGTCGGAGAACCACAAGGAAGGGTCCCCCCCCCCCCCCCCCCCCCCCCCCCCCCCCCCCCCCCATGTGGCTCTTCCCCTGATCATCGCAGAACATGTTGATGACAAATTTCTGTATTGACTCAACGTGTTATTGACCTTGTGATGAACATATTTTGTGATGATAGTCTTGATGACCTTGTGATGACAATATTAGTGTTATCACAAAATATGTTAAGCATAATATTTTGTTGAACTATTGTTGTCATCATAAGATTTTGATGATAATAATATGCCATCACTCATGTTAATAATATTGAAAGTTTTCTGTATTGACTCAAAGTGTTGATAACCTTGTGTGAAGATATATTTTGATGACAGTCTTGATGACCTTGTGATGAAAATAATATGTTGATGACAACTTTTATGTACTAATAGTATCATCACAAGGTTTTGATGACAGTTGATGTACACGTCTATGACGCGTCTATGAGCATGGATTTAACACATTTCACTACATTTATGGGCGTTATTGCGACATATTTAGTCTGAACTGTTGGGTTATAGGAACTAGGCAACTCAGGTCCTATCCGTCGTCTCCCCAGTTTTAATGATAACAAACAATTATTGCTTCTAATATCTACCTTGAGTGAGTCATTACAGGATTAGTTTATATTGGAACCATGCTCAACGAGAAGTAGCTGGTTTATCAAGTATAAATGCAAAAGAACTAAGAAGCTTCAATAGCGCTGATAGCGCTTAAGGGAACCGAAGAGGATAATCAAGAGATAAGAGCAACACGCTGATATAGATCAAGGGAACCGAACAAAAGAAATAACACAAGGAAGAGTGGTCTCGCTAATATCGCTCAAAGGAACCGACAAGAGTATTACTCATACATGAACACGAAGGGAACCGAAGGATGTAGCTGAAGGGGGCCGAGCGTTTATTCAAGGAAAAGATCTTTCTCGGTTCCTATTTATGAAAAGTTACTTCATTTAAGGAAACCGTTTAAATATTGTTGTTAAGATTCAATGAATATTGTTGATTAAGAATATTACAATTTATTTATTTTATTTTATTACTCACATATATAAGGTGATGTTCTAGGATTTTTATAAGGTTAGCGAGTTTAGTATTAGTGGGTTAGCAAGTCGATATTGAGAGCTAGAGAGTTGAATCATTGAAGCAACTTAGATCTATTGAGAGAAGAGGGTTTGTACAAGCCAAAATAGAGAGTCATGTGTCGAATCTAGGATCGACTTAGGTTGTAACTCTTGTGATTCAATCAATAGAGAAGAGTTTGATTTTATATATTGTTTCACGAATTACTTAAACACATAAACACTTGCTTGAATTCTGCTCTTGGGAACTTGAATCTCAGTTTCTAAGATCAAGCCCCTTCAACGATCCTACAATTGGTACCAGAGCAGAATCCAATTCTGAAACAATGACCAAGAACGGCGAATTCACCCTCGGTGTCTCCATCAACAAGCCACAACAACTTCAAGAGGGAGATCTCGACTGATGGTTGGGAGTTCACACGGCCTATATTCAAACTCAAGACTACAAGTGTTGGAAGATCATCAAACTCGGTGACGAGGAAATCCTTGCAACCGCTGAGGATAGAAATGAATGGACACCCAAGCACTACATCAAGATGGAGAAAAACGTCAAAGCTCGCCAACTCATTCTCATTGGACTCATGTGGACCGACATTGACAAGGTGATTAGCATAGCTACTGCTAAGGAGATGTGGGAGGCCATCATATCCATCCACAAAGGGAGCGACGACATGAAAAACAATCTCAAGTTCAATCTTCAAAGAGATTTTCATGCTTTCACGATGCTTCCTAGAGAAAGTGTGTCTGTCTGCCAATTCAGATTCACCATTCTAGTGGATAAACTCAGTGCCTCTGGAGTGCAAATTCCTCAATGGGAACAATCTCTGGTGGTCAAATATGGAATGAGTGACAATATAAGATGACTAGAAGAATCACCCTCATGTCCACAGAAAGCAAGTCTATTCCAGTGACGGACATATTTGGGAAGTTCTTGATCAAGAAACTGTAGACAACCAAAGAAGCATTGCGGTCAAGGAAACAAGAGGGGTTGCCTTAAAGCTCACTAGAGTTCTAGAGAAGATGAAAAATGAAGAGGACGATGATGAGGATGAAGACATGGAAATCTCCCTTATGACAAAGATGGTAAAGAAGTTATTCACGAACAAAACCTCTCGAGCTACTAGTTCAACTTCCAAAAGAGACCTCAAAGACTACACATGCTACAACTGTCAAGAGAAAGGTCATCTCGCTAAGACGTGCACTAAGGCCAAAGTGGAACCAGCTGAACAAAAGGCTCTTTTTTCTGTGTGGGGAGAATATGATGATGAGGTTGATCTTCATGCAGGCTTCCATGGCATGTGCCTCATGGAATATTCGGATGAAGCAACTTCTGAGGTCCAACTATCTCCTAAATTTTTTAATCGTCTTAGCATCCTAAGTAAAGATGAACTCATAAACATGATTAAAGGCCTACTTGATGATAATGAGACTCTTGAAAAACAAGCTATTGAGTATGAGGATGAAGTTCAGAAATTAAGAAATAAAAGATCAAATTTTTCTAATAGGCTCTCTGATAAGAAAAAGACCCTTAAGAAAGTTAGGGAACTCAGTTTAATAATTATGTCGTGCGAAGAATGCAAGGGAAAGAAACCTCAAGGGGGATCACCAAAGGTTATAAATAATAATATGAAAAATGATATCCAACTTATTTTGAATAAGCTTGAAACTTTGGCTGATTCCATAAATGAAAAAACAGTTAATCAAACTATTTTGTTCGCGCTAGGTCTAGACTAGGTTATGATTCTAAAAATGACTCATTTGCATGTTCCTCTGCTCAAGAAAACCTGACAAGGGAGTTAACCGAAAAGGCCAAGAATTTAGATAAGGCCCTTCATGCTTGTAGGAGTAAAAATGAACACTTAGAGAAAAAGATTAAGGTCCTAGAACAACCCCTTGAAGGTGCTAAAACTTGGTTCACAAGAGAAAAGGCTCACACTATGTATGTTAATCAAGCCCAAGGCAGATTTGTTAAGAAAACCAATTCTATGCATGAAAAGAGTAGTCCATTTTGTAAAGTAAAGTTAAAATATGGATATGTTCAATATAACTCTTGGTATATATATTGTTGCAACAAAGGACATACTATTCATGACTGTAGGAAGATTCCCAAGATAATAAGCCTTATAGGTCTCCAAATAGCAAGAAAAATGATGTTAATGACCTTAAGCATGCTTCTAATCATGAGCTTAATCCTTCTGGAAGTGCCTTTAAATGTGCTTCTCATCATCTAAGTCAAGAAAACCCAAAATCTAACAAACCCAGAAAAGTTGAGCTTCGATAGGTTCCAAAAGCTTAAATATTATCTTTACACAGTCAAGCGACCATCAACAACAGATGGTACATTGATAGCGGCTTCTCCTACCATATGACTGGACACGAAGATAATCTCCTCTCATTTGAAGCTACTTAAGGTGGTAATATCTCATTCGACAACAAGAAGACTGATGGAATCAAGGGACATGGAAATATCAAGCTGAATGAAGGAATTGAAATTCAAATCATGAATTTGGTTGGTAGCATGCGCTTCAACTTGCTGAGTGTTGTTCAACTTTGTAATAAAGGCCCTAATGAAGTCACTTTCACTACTACCAGATGCTTTGTTAGGAACTCAGCCAATAATACCATTCTGAAAGGGAAGCGAGTCGATAACACCTATCTTTTCAACTCCAGCTACATCCCAGACAATCGTCTATGCCTTGCTTCCATTAAGGATCACTCGTCTCTATGGCATCGACGACCCGACCATGCTAGTCTACACTTGATTCACAAGCTACACTCAAAGGAGATGGTATGTGGTCTTCCTCCCATCAAGCCTGAAAATATGTCCCAATGTGTTGGTTCCTCTGCTTGAGACCTCTCTTTCTCTATTTGTTCAAACTATAAGATTTGACCATGGTACGAAGTTTGAGAATGAGGCAAGCTTAGCTTCTGCAGAGAAAGGTGTATCAGCCACGAATTCTCGGCCCCCATAACTCCTCAACAGAATGGTGTTTTGGAAAGGAAGAATCACACTTTAGTGGAAATGGCCCAAAATGCTTATTTCAAGTAGCTTATCTTCTTCTTTCTGGACTGAAGTTGTTAATACAACATGATACATCATCAACCGGGCTATGCTTAAACCCATCCTAGAAAAGAATCCATACGAGCTTATTAGAGGCCATCCCCATAACATTCTCCATCTGCGTATCTTTGGCTGCAAGTGCTTCGTGCACAACAATGGGAAGGACAACCTTGGAAAGTTCGATGCTCAAAGTGATGAAGCTATCTTCCTTGGCTTTGTCCCTGCAAGTAAGGCATGCAAGGTATTCAATAAGAGAACCAGAAATTTTTAGGAAAGCATCCACGTTGTCTTTGATGAGTCGTCTCTTTTTCCAAGCTCTCTTTCTCAGGATCCCTTTCTTGATACACCCGCTCAAGAATCTCCAAAGTTAGTAAGTGCCTCAAACCTTAATCCTCTCACTCCACCCTTTACCCCATTAGTTCCCTTGACCACAGATACTGAGAGTGACAATGATGAACCAGAAGATGCTACCAACTCTCTCTCAGAAATACCTTCTACCTCCTTAGAATCTCTAGCTCATCCTTTTCAACAAAGGAAAGATCACCCTTTATCAAATATCCTAACCCCTTTAGACTTTGGAGTTCACACTTGTTCCTCATCGACTAATCTATGTGCCTTTGTTTCTCTCCTTGAACCCAAAAATATCAAAGAGGTTATTGTTGATCCTGATTGGGTCGTTGCTATGCAAGAAGAGTTTCATGAATTTGAAAGAAACAAGGTTTGGTGGCTCGTTCCCAAGCCCTCTGATCGAACCATAATCAGAACTCTCCGGGTATTCCGAAACAAGCTAGATGATTCAGGTTTTGTGATAAGAAACAAAGCTAGACTAGTAGCTTAGGGGTATAAATATCAAGAAGGGATTGATTATGATGAGAACTATGCACTAGTGGCTAGACTTGAGAATATTTGCTTATTGATTGCCTTCGCTTCTCACAAGGACTTCAAGATATTTCAGATGGACATCAAGACTGCCTTTCTCAATGGCCATCTAAATAAGGAAGTATATGTTAAACAACCTCCTGGTTTTGATGACGCTCGACATCCTGATCATGTCTTCTTCCTGGATAAAGCATTGTATGACCTTAAGTAAGTTCCAAGGGCCTGGTACGACCATCTCTCTGAGTACTTTCTAGCCAATAACTATCTAAGGGGGAGATAGATAAGATGCTTTTCATTCAAGAACTTGTAAGCGACATTATTGTTGTTCAGTTATATGTAGATGACATCATTTTCCGTGCAACCAACATGTCCCTGGTTGAGAAATTCAAAGATATTATGAGTAGAAAGTTTAACATGAACATGAAAGGGGAACCTAACTTCTTTCAGGGATTGCAAGTGGTGCAAAAGGATGAAGGATACATATTCATCAACAGGAATACTTAAGGGAGATCTTAAAGAAGTATGATACGGAATCTTGTAAGTCGTTGTATACTCCAGTATCCACAACAACTAAGTTAGATGCTAATCTGGATGGCCCTTCAACAAATAAAACTAATTACAGGGGAATGGTGGGTTCTCTTATGTATTTAACTATCTTCAGACTAGATATTGTATTTGTTGTTAGTCTTTGTTCTATATTCCAATCCGATCCACGAATCACATGTCGCCAACATCAAGCCAGTCTTTCGCTAGCTCAAAGGGACTGAAAATCTTTGTCTATGGTATCCTAAATACTATGATTTTACTCTTGTTGGATATACTGATGCTGATTATGCAGGTTACCTGGTTTGTCGCAAGAGCACTTCTGGAATGGCTCAATTTCTAGTTCCTTTCCTTGTCTCTTGGGGCTCCAAGAAGCAAAACTCCATCGCCCTCTCCACCACTGAAGCTGAATACATAGTTGTTGCATCGTGTTGCACTCAACTTCTATGGATTAAGTAGCAACTCTCAGACTTTGACATCTCTATGGGAGCACTTGAGATATGGTGTAATAATACTAGCATAATCAATATCTCCAAGAACTTTGTGCATCACCCACAACAAAGCATATTGACATTCGTCATCACTTTCTCTATGATTATGTGAAGAAGAAGAACATTGAGCTCACTCGGTGCAAGACTGAGGATCAAATAGATGATATTTTCACCAAGGCCCTGAACAAGGACACATTTATCAATCTGAGGCTTCTCTTGGAAATGATTCCCTTTAATTGAGCAACCCCCTTCTTATAAGTTTTCTCTCCATTGACAATGAATTATCTGCTATCTTTAAATCTGGGAACTTAGGACTTAGTTTATTATCTTTAAAATGGTATCCTTAGGGGTATTAGGCTCTCGGATGCTTTGTGTGATGCAATTAGAAAGAACCTTGTTAATTACTATCTTTGTTTGCACTATTGCTTGATGATTTGTGTACCTTTGCATGCTCTCTCTTTCAAGCCATAAAAAGTAAGCACGATGATCACTTCTAAACCATATCAAACAGTCCCCTAGATATGATTTGTGATTATAAGACAGCCCCTTGGCCGATCTTTGTGTTCCGTTCCCAATGACCAATAGTTCACACCTGAGAATATTCACCTAGATGACAAATAGCCTACACAGATTTGAATTGCATGTGCATATGAATTGATTGATTGAGTACCTTTGTCCTTCCACTATATAAATTTATGCATATGTCTCCCTGGTACTATCGTTGTGATTGGGAACCGAGGTTAAGCGTTATTCCAATATCGCTTCTTGATAAACTCCCCAGTAAGTATGGGGACCGAGAACTTGTTTATGGGAACCGAAGTGTAATTCTTGGGGACCGACCGAAATCATGGGGACCAACCGAAATAAATGGCTAAAAGGTAATAATTACGTCACCTTTCCTCCAATTTCCCATGCAAGAGCCATTGAAAGTCATTGCATTCCCAAGAAGCTATCTCCTAGTAGATCCAGCTGTGACCATTAGACATTGTGATCGTTTAAGCCACTCCATAAAAGTCCCTACCTTCACCGTCCTATTCACCGCCCTCATTAAGATCTATCATTTTCTCTCACTTGCATCTTTTTTGCTCACAAACTCTCAAAAATCCTCAATCATCTCATTCTCTCTCCATCTCTCCTCAAGCTAAATCATCAACACCAAACAGAAAGCTCCTGAATCATCAACCTTTCTTCCCAGTCAACGAAGCTGCTGAATATGTGGATTTCCTTGCCTTCAAGAAACTCATGCAAGAAGCTCTTGCGACGGATTAAGGCCAAGCTAAATTACAGACATCGCCTCCAACCTCTACAACGACTCCTGAACATGTTGCCCCCCACCGTCAAATCTCCTTCTCCTCCTTCAACCACAAAAGAAGCCACAACACCTCCTCTAGCCAAATCATCTTCACCTCCGCCTACACCTAAAATCCCGCGCTCACAAGAAAACTCTGAAAAGACCCCAAAACTGTCCATTAACGAGTCCAAAACTGAGTCAAGCGATGCCAAGAACAGAGATGTGATCAACCTCAAAAATCCACTGTCCAAGAAACGGCTACGAGCACTCATCAAGCACTTTGAAAGTATTAAGTCGCCAAGGCCGACTCTACTTCTCTGTGATAGAGGAAGCGTGTCCCGACAATCGCGTAAACAAACTCTCCTAGCTAGAACATCCTCAATTGCCAAGAAAGTCAAAGGTCACGCCCTCTCCTCTCCACCGCCTCCAGCACCTCAAAAGGCCTTAATCCCTACACCTCCTTCCACGACCTCTAAACCCTCTCAGTAACTTGACATATCGTTGACACCTGCCACATGGAACTTCCAAGCACGCTCCTTAATCAACCCAATCGTCATAGGCGTTGGTTTCTAGGAAACGATCGACTCAAAGGAGTTTGATCCCGCTTCAACGGCAGCGACACTGGAGAGAACTTGCTGGTCGGATTTAGAGCAAGAACCATTTGCCGTCGACTACAACAAAGTAAGGAAATTCTACTCGAATCTTAATCCCATGACCCCAGGCCCTGGCCAGTCCTACACAGTCATTTTTACCCCTTGGGAGAAGACCCCATTACCATCAACGCAAAGCTAATTGCAAAGGTCCTTGGATTCCCTACCGGTGAAGGGTATTCAGCTACCAAAGAAGTATTGGCCCTATGGAAAGTCGATACCCTGCAACTGTTATTTGGTCAAAGGAATATCTCATACCTGAAGACAAATCAGATGCGCTTCCAAGACAAGCTGCTTCATCACATCATGATCCACAACGTCATTCCTCGCTAGGAAAAGAGGGACAAGGTAAACATCGCAGACGCTTGCCTTATGTGTCAGGCAATGCAGGGAGAGTTCATTGATACCCCTAAAATCATACTCCTTCACATGCTCACTATCCTCCAACAAAAAACACATTCTCTTTCGTACCCCCACATTGTGAAGATGATAATGGTTGAGTTAGGTATCTATCGCCCCATCTATGAAACTCCATGCGAGAATATCATACTCTTTCAAGGCATGCGCCAACATAAATACTCCAGCATGGATCCCCCTCCACAAGCTCCCGAAGTTAAGAGAAAGAAAGAAGACATCACAACGCTTCCCAAGGCAAGCGACTTAGAGCAAGCTCTCATTCAGCAAACCGATGTGAACATCAAGGTCCTCGAAATGCTTCAGGGTCTATCTTCACAGCTCAAGCAGTTTTACAGTATGGTTGAAGCCAATTTGACTAATATTTGCATATTAGTCCCTGGTCCTCCGCCTGAAGATTTTGATGTGCTTGCTGAGCAAGAAATAGTCGATGAGGATCTAGTTGCTTAGTCTTTGTTCCCTTTCCACAACTTGTAGAATTCTTAGGATTTTTTCCAATTATCCTTTGTTTTATATGTGAGCTATTATGTGCTTCATTAATATAATGGTATGCTTTTTGTGCTATATGAGTCTTGCAATGTTCCTTGATTATAGTTCTATATTTTCTTTATTCTCTACATAGCACTTACTCATTCCTCTAGTGAGAACTGATTTAGTAGCTTGCATTTGTTCCCTTACTTAATATTTAGCATGGACTTTTTCAATGATGTCAAAAGGTAGAATTAATCAGGCATATCAGGTTTATCTATTAAGGGAGAACTGAATTGAGAGATACTAAAGGAAAGAATAACGGAGTACTTGTTCTTTGACTGGGGGGGGGGGGGGGGGGTATCATTGTCAATTACTTAGTCCCTTTGATATAGCTTAAATAATATGCCATGATTCTTTGTTTGTCATCATTAATAAGGGGTAAATTGTTAGGTTATAGGAACTAGACAACTCAGTTCATATCCCTCATCTCCTCGGTTTTAATGATAGAAAATAATTATTACTTCTAATATGTATCTTGAGTGAGTCATTACAGGATTATGATATAGCTGATATTGGAATCATGCTCAATGAGAAGTAGTTGGTTTATCAAGTACAAATACAAAGTAACTAAGGAGATTCAATAGCATCAATAGCGCTTAAGGAAACCGAAGAGGGTAATCAAGCAATAAGAGCAACACACTGATATAGCTCAAGGGAACCGAACAAGAGAAATGTTAGGTTATGGGAACTAGCTACTAGATTCTATAACCTACGAGTTCTCAGTTTTAATGATAACAAACATCTTTATATACTAGTGTCTACCTTGAGTAAGTTATTGCAGGATTTCAATATGCCTTCAAGCAAATTACGTCATTGAAGCAAAGAAATTAACGATCTTGATTTATGAA